>NC_048590.1:40634440-40809440 GCF_013265735.2 Oncorhynchus mykiss
GGGACTGGAATCTGCTATAGATATCTACTATAGGCCTGTAGGGACTGGAATCTGCTATAGATATCTTACTATAGGTCTGTAGGGACTGGAATCTGCTATAGATATCTACTATAGGTCTGTAGGGACTGGAATCTGCTATAGATATCTACTATAGGTCTGTAGGGACTGGAATCTGCTATAGATATCTACTATAGGCCTGTAGGGACTGGAATCTGCTATAGATATCTACTATAGGCCTGTAGGGACTGGAATCTGCTATAGATATCTACTATAGGTCTGTAGGGACTGGAATCTGCTATAGATATCTACTATAGGCCTGTAGGGACTGGAATCTGCTATAGATATATACTATAGGTCTGTAGGGACTGGAATCTGCTATAGATATCTACTATAGGTCTGTAGGGACTGGAATATGCTATAGATATATACTATAGGTCTGTAGGGACTGGAATCTGCTATAGATATCTACTATAGGCCTGTAGGGACTGGAATCTGCTATAGATATCTACTATAGGCCTGTAGGGACTGGAATCTGCTATAGATATCTACTATAGGTCTGTAGGGACTGGAATCTGCTATAGATATCTACTATAGGCCGTAGGGACTGGAATCTGCTATAGATATCTACTATAGGCCTGTAGGGACTGGAATCTGCTATAGATATCTACTATAGGTCTGTAGGGACTGGAATATGCTATAGATATCTACTATAGGCCGTAGGGACTGGAATCTGCTCTAGATATCTACTATAGGCCGTAGGGACTGGAATCTGCTATAGATATCTACTATAGGCCGTAGGGACTGGAATCTGCTATAGATATCTACTATAGGCCTGTAGGGACTGGAATATGCTATAGATATCTACTATAGGCCTGTAGGGACTGGAATATGCTATAGATATCTACTATAGGCCGTAGGGACTGGAATCTGCTATAGATATCTACTATAGGCCTGTAGGGACTGGAATCTGCTATAGATATCTACTATAGGCCTGTAGGGACTGGAATCTGCTATAGATATCTACTATAGGTCTGTAGGGACTGGAATCTGCTATAGATATCTACTATAGGTCTGTAGGGACTGGAATCTGCTATAGATATCTTACTATAGGTCTGTAGGGACTGGAATCTGCTATAGATATCTACTATAGGCCTGTAGGGACTGGAATCTGCTATAGATATCTACTATAGGTCTGTAGGGACTGGAATCTGCTATAGATATCTTACTATAGGTCTGTAGGGACTGGAATCTGCTATAGATATCTACTATAGGCCTGTAGGGACTGGAATCTGCTATAGATATCTACTATAGGTCTGTAGGGACTGGAATCTGCTATAGATATCTACTATAGGTCTGTAGGGACTGGAATCTGCTATAGATATCTACTATAGGTCTGTAGGGACTGGAATCTGCTATAGATATCTTACTATAGGTCTGTAGGGACTGGAATCTGCTATAGATATCTACTATAGGCCTGTAGGGACTGGAATCTGCTATAGATATCTACTATAGGTCTGTAGGGACTGGAATCTGCTATAGATATCTACTATAGGCCTGTAGGGACTGGAATCTGCTATAGATATCTACAATAGTCCGTAGGGACTGGAATCTGCTATAGATATCTACTATAGTTCTGTAGGGACTGGAATCTGCTATAGATATCTACTATAGGCCTGTAGGGACTGGAATCTGCTATAGATATCTACTATAGGCCGTAGGGACTGGAATCTGCTATAGATATCTACTATAGGCCTGTAGGGACTGGAATCTGCTATAGATATCTACTATAGGCCTGTAGGGACTGGAATCTGCTCTAGATATCTACTATAGGCCTGTAGGGACTGGAATCTGCTATAGATATCTACTATAGGCCTGTAGGGACTGGAATCTGCTCTAGATATCTACTATAGGCCTGTAGGGACTGGAATCTGCTATAGATATCTACTATAGGTCTGTAGGGACTGGAATCTGCTATAGATATCTACTATAGGCCTGTAGGGACTGGAATCTGCTATAGATATCTACTTTAGGCCTGTAGGGACTGGAATCTGCTATAGATATCTACTATAGGTCTGTAGGGACTGGAATCTGCTATAGATATCTACTATAGGCCTGTAGGGACTGGAATCTGCTATAGATATCTACTATAGGCCTGTAGGGACTGGAATCTGCTATAGATATCTACTATAGGCCTGTAGGGACTGGAATCTGCTATAGATATCTACTATAGGCCGTAGGGACTGGAATCTGCTATAGATATCTACTATAGGCCGTAGGGACTGGAATCTGCTATAGATATCTACTATAGGTCTGTAGGGACTGGAATCTGCTCTAGATATCTACTATAGGTCTGTAGGGACTGGAATCTGCTATAGATATCTACTATAGGCCTGTAGGGACTGGAATCTGCTATAGATATATACTATAGGCCTGTAGGGACTGGAATCTGCTATAGATATCTACTATAGGCCTGTAGGGACTGGAATCTCCTATAGATATCTACTATAGGCCTGTAGGGACTGGAATCTGCTATAGATATCTACTATAGGCCTGTAGGGACTGGAATCTGCTATAGATATCTACTATAGGCCTGTAGGGACTGGAATCTGCTATAGATATCTACTATAGGTCTGTAGGGACTGGAATCTGCTATAGATATCTACTATAGGTCTGTAGGGACTGGAATCTGCTATAGATATCTTACTATAGGTCTGTAGGGACTGGAATCTGCTATAGATATCTACTATAGGCCTGTAGGGACTGGAATCTGCTATAGATATCTACTATAGGTCTGTAGGGACTGGAATCTGCTATAGATATCTTACTATAGGTCTGTAGGGACTGGAATCTGCTATAGATATCTACTATAGGCCTGTAGGGACTGGAATCTGCTATAGATATCTACTATAGGCCTGTAGGGACTGGAATCTGCTATAGATATCTACTATAGGCCTGTAGGGACTGGAATCTGCTCTAGATATCTACTATAGGCCTGTAGGGACTGGAATCTGCTATAGATATCTACTATAGGTCTGTAGGGACTGGAATCTGCTATAGATATCTACTATAGGCCTGTAGGGACTGGAATCTGCTATAGATATCTACTTTAGGCCTGTAGGGACTGGAATCTGCTATAGATATCTACTATAGGTCTGTAGGGACTGGAATCTGCTATAGATATCTACTATAGGCCTGTAGGGACTGGAATCTGCTATAGATATCTACTATAGGCCTGTAGGGACTGGAATCTGCTATAGATATCTACTATAGGCCTGTAGGGACTGGAATCTGCTATAGATATCTACTATAGGCCGTAGGGACTGGAATCTGCTATAGATATCTACTATAGGCCGTAGGGACTGGAATCTGCTATAGATATCTACTATAGGTCTGTAGGGACTGGAATCTGCTCTAGATATCTACTATAGGTCTGTAGGGACTGGAATCTGCTATAGATATCTACTATAGGCCTGTAGGGACTGGAATCTGCTATAGATATATACTATAGGCCTGTAGGGACTGGAATCTGCTATAGATATCTACTATAGGCCTGTAGGGACTGGAATCTCCTATAGATATCTACTATAGGCCTGTAGGGACTGGAATCTGCTATAGATATCTACTATAGGCCTGTAGGGACTGGAATCTGCTATAGATATCTACTATAGGCCTGTAGGGACTGGAATATGCTATAGATATCTTACTATAAGTCTGTAGGGACTGGAATCTGCTATAGATATCTTACTATAGGTCTGTAGGGACTGGAATCTGCTATAGATATCTACTATAGGTCTGTAGGGACTGGAATCTGCTATAGATATCTTACTATAGGTCTGTAGGGACTGGAATCTGCTATAGATATCTACTATAGGTCTGTAGGGACTGGAATCTGCTATAGATATCTTACTATATGTCTGTAGGGACTGGAATCTGCTATAGATATCTACTATAGGCCTGTAGGGACTGGAATCTGCTATAGATATCTACTATGGGCCTGTAGGGACTGGAATCTGCTATAGATATCTACTATAGGCCTGTAGGGACTGGAATCTGCTATAGATATCTACTATAGGTCTGTAGGGACTGGAATCTGCTATAGATATCTTACTATAGGTCTGTAGGGACTGGAATCTGCTATAGATATCTACTATAGGCCTGTAGGGACTGGAATCTGCTATAGATATCTACTATGGGCCTGTAGGGACTGGAATCTGCTATAGATATCTACTATAGGCCTGTAGGGACTGGAATCTGCTATAGATATCTACTATGGGCCTGTAGGGACTGGAATCTGCTATAGATATCTACTATAGGCCTGTAGGGACTGGAATCTGCTATAGATATCTACTATAGGCCTGTAGGGACTGGAATCTGCTATAGATATCTACAATAGGGACTGGAATCTGCTATAGATATCTACTATAGGCCTGTAGGGACTGGAATCTGCTATAGATATCTTACTATAGGTCTGTAGGGACTGGAATCTGCTATAGATATCTACTATAGGCCTGTAGGGACTGGAATCTGCTATAGATATCTACTATAGGCCTGTAGGGACTGGAATCTGCTATAGATATCTACTATAGGCCGTAGGGACTGGAATCTGCTCTAGATATCTACTATAGGTCTGTAGGGACTGGAATCTGCTATAGATATCTACTATAGGTCTGTAGGGGCTGGAATCTGCTATAGATATCTACTATAGGCCTGTAGGGACTGGAATCTGCTATAGATATCTACTATAGGCCTGTAGGGACTGGAATCTGCTATAGATATCTACTATAGGTCTGTAGGGGCTGGAATCTGCTATAGATATCTACTATAGGCCTGTAGGGACTGGAATCTGCTATAGATATCTACTATAGGCCGTAGGGACTGGAATCTGCTATAGATATCTACTATAGGTCTGTAGGGGCTGGAATCTGCTATAGATATCTACTATAGGTCTGTAGGGACTGGAATCTGCTATAGATATCTACTATAGGTCTGTAGGGACTGGAATCTGCTATAGATATATACTATAGGTCTGTAGGGACTGGAATCTGCTATAGATATCTACTATAGGCCTGTAGGGACTGGAATCTGCTATAGATATCTACTATAGGCCTGTAGGGACTGGAATCTGCTATAGATATCTACTATAGGTCTGTAGGGACTGGAATCTGCTATAGATATCTACTATAGGCCTGTAGGGACTGGAATCTGCTATAGATATCTACTATAGGTCTGTAGGGACTGGAATCTGCTATAGATATCTTACTATAGGTCTGTAGGGACTGGAATCTGCTATAGATATCTACTATAGGTCTGTAGGGACTGGAATCTGCTATAGATATCTACTATAGGTCTGTAGGGACTGGAATCTGCTATAGATATCTACTATAGGCCTGTAGGGACTGGAATCTGCTATAGATATCTACTATAGGTCTGTAGGGACTGGAATCTGCTATAGATATCTACTATAGGTCTGTAGGGACTGGAATCTGCTATAGATATCTACTATAGGCCTGTAGGGACTGGAATCTGCTATAGATATATACTATAGGTCTGTAGGGACTGGAATCTGCTATAGATATCTACTATAGGTCTGTAGGGACTGGAATCTGCTATAGATATCTTACTATAGGTCTGTAGGGACTGGAATCTGCTATAGATATATACTATAGGCCTGTAGGGACTGGAATCTGCTATAGATATCTACTATAGGTCTGTAGGGGCTGGAATCTGCTATAGATATCTACTATAGGTCTGTAGGGACTGGAATCTGCTATAGATATCTTACTATAGGTCTGTAGGGACTGGAATCTGCTATAGATATATACTATAGGCCTGTAGGGACTGGAATCTGCTATAGATATCTACTATAGGTCTGTAGGGACTGGAATCTGCTCTAGATATCTACTATAGGCCTGTAGGGACTGGAATCTGCTCTAGATATCTACTATAGGTCTGTAGGGACTGGAATCTGCTATAGATATCTACTTTAGGCCTGTAGGGACTGGAATCTGCTATAGATATATACTATAGGCCTGTAGGGACTGGAATCTGCTATAGATATCTACTATAGGCCTGTAGGGACTGGAATCTGCTATAGATATCTACTTTAGGCCTGTAGGGACTGGAATCTGCTCTAGATATCTACTATAGGCCGTAGGGACTGGAATCTGCTATAGATATCTACTATAGGCCTGTAGGGACTGGAATCTGCTATAGATATCTACAATAGTCCGTAGGGACTGGAATCTGCTATAGATATCTACTATAGGCCTGTAGGGACTGGAATCTGCTATAGATATCTACTATAGGCCTGTAGGGACTGGAATCTGCTATAGATATCTACTTTAGGCCTGTAGGGACTGGAATCTGCTATAGATATCTACTATAGGCCTGTAGGGACTGGAATCTGCTATAGATATATACTATAGGCCTGTAGGGACTGGAATCTGCTATAGATATCTACTACAGGCCTGTAGGGACTGGAATCTGCTATAGATATCTACTATAGGTCTGTAGGGACTGGAATCTGCTATAGATATCTACTATAGGTCTGTAGGGACTGGAATCTGCTATAGATATCTTACTATAGGTCTGTAGGGACTGGAATCTGCTATAGATATCTACTATAGGCCTGTAGGGACTGGAATCTGCTATAGATATCTACTACAGGCCTGTAGGGACTGGAATCTGCTATAGATATCTACTATAGGTCTGTAGGGACTGGAATCTGCTATAGATATCTACTATAGGTCTGTAGGGACTGGAATCTGCTATAGATATCTTACTATAGGTCTGTAGGGACTGGAATCTGCTATAGATATCTACTATAGGCCGTAGGGACTGGAATCTGCTATAGATATCTACTATAGGCCTGTAGGGACTGGAATCTGCTATAGATATATACTATAGGCCTGTAGGGACTGGAATATGCTATAGATATCTTACTATAAGTCTGTAGGGACTGGAATCTGCTATAGATATCTACTATAGGTCTGTAGGGACTGGAATCTGCTATAGATATCTACTATAGGCCTGTAGGGACTGGAATCTGCTATAGATATCTACTATAGGGACTGGAATCTGCTATAGATATCTACTATAGGGACTGGAATCTGCTATAGATATCTACTACAGGCCTGTAGGGACTGGAATCTGCTATAGATATCTACTATAGGGACTGGAATCTGCTATAGATATCTACTATAGGCCTGTAGGGACTGGAATCTGCTATAGATATCTACTATAGGCCTGTAGGGACTGGAATCTGCTATAGATATCTACTATAGGTCTGTAGGGACTGGAATCTGCTATAGATATCTACTATAGGTCTGTAGGGACTGGAATCTGCTATAGATATCTACTATAGGTCTGTAGGGACTGGAATCTGCTATAGATATCTTACTATAGGTCTGTAGGGACTGGAATCTGCTATAGATATCTACTATAGGCCTGTAGGGACTGGAATATGCTATAGATATCTTACTATAGGTCTGTAGGGACTGGAATCTGCTATAGATATCTACTATAGGCCGTAGGGACTGGAATCTGCTATAGATATCTACTATAGGCCAATAGGGACTGGATTTAAGCAATAAGGCCTAAGGGGTGTAGTATAGGGCCAATGTACCACGGCTAAGGGCTGTTCTTAAGCACAACGCACAGAGTGCCTTTTGCTATTAGAAACTGGTTACCAATGTAATTAGAGCAGTAAACATTTGTTTGTTATTGTCACGTTCGTCATAACAAGGAGACCAATGCACAGCGTGATAAGAATACATACTTCTTATAATGAAGAATAAACACTGAACAATGTATACAAAACAACACAGACGCAATGATACACACGTACTGACAGGCAACTACACATAGACAATAACCCACAAACCCAAAATGGAAAATGGCAACCTAAATAGGATCCCCAATCAGAGACAACGATAAACAGCTGTCTCTGATTGGGAACCAATTCAGGCCACCATAGACCTACATATACCTAGACATACTAAAACCCCATAGATATACAAAAAACCCTAGACAGGGCAAACACCTAGACAATACAAAAACTAAACCAACCACCCTTGTCACACCCTGACATAACCAAAATAATAAAGAAAACTAACTACTAACAAATCAAATCAAATCAAATCAAAATCAGGGACTGGAATCTGCTATAGATATCTACTAAGGTCAGGGCGTGAAAGTTATACCCATGGTATACGGTCTGATATACCATGGCTGTCAGCCAATCAGCATTCAGGGTTTGAATCACCCGGTTTATAATATACTATAGATATCTTACTTTAGGGCCTGTAGGTATGGCAGTGACTGGAATCTGCTATAGATACTAAATAGACTGTAGAGACTGTAGGTACAGCAGGGACTGGAATCTGCAATAGATACTAAATGGACTGTAGAGACTAGGTACAGCAGGGACTGGCATCTGCTATAGATACTAAATGGACTGTAGAGACTAGGTACAGCAGGGACTGGAATCTGCAATAGATACTAAATGGACTGTAGAGACTAGGTACAGCAGGGACTGGAATCTGCTATAGATACTAAATGGACTGTAGAGACTGTAGGTACAGCAGGGACTGGAATCTGCAATAGATACTAAATGGACTGTAGAGACTGTAGGTACAGCAGGGACTGGAATCTGCTATAGATACTAAATGGACTGTAGAGACTAGGTACAGCAGGGACTGGAATCTGCTATAGATACTAAATGGACTGTAGAGACTGTAGGTACAGCAGGGACTGGAATCTGCTATAGATACTAAATGGACTGTAGAGACTGTAGGTACAGCAGGGACTGGAATCTGCTATAGATACTAAATGGACTGTAGAGACTAGGTACAGCAGGGACTGGAATCTGCTATAGATACTAAATGGACTGTAGAGACTGTAGGTACAGCCCGGACTGGAATCTGCTATAGATACTAAATGGACTGTAGACTGTAGGTACAGCAGGGACTGGAATCTGCTATAGATACTAAATGGACTGTAGAGACTGTAGGTACAGCAGGGACTGGAATCTGCTATAGATACTAAATGGACTGTAGAGACTGTAGGTACAGCCCGGACTGGAATCTGCTATAGATACTAAATGGACTGTAGAGACTGTAGGTACAGCAGGGACTGGAATCTGCTATAGATACTAAATGGACTGTAGAGACTGTAGGTACAGCAGGGACTGGAATCTGCTATAGATACTAAATGGACTGTAGAGACTAGGTACAGCAGGGACTGGAATCTGCTATAGATACTAAATGGACTGTAGAGACTGTAGGTACAGCCCGGACTGGAATCTGCTATAGATACTAAATGGACTGTAGACTGTAGGTACAGCAGGGACTGGAATCTGCTATAGATACTAAATGGACTGTAGAGACTGTAGGTACAGCAGGGACTGGAATCTGCTATAGATACTAAATGGACTGTAGAGACTGTAGGTACAGCCCGGACTGGAATCTGCTATAGATACTAAATGGACTGTAGAGACTGTAGGTACAGCAGGGACTGGAATCTGCTACATATACTAAATGGACTGTAGAGACTGTAGGTACAGCAGGGACTGGAATCTGCTATAGATACTAAATGGACTGTAGAGACTAGGTACAGCAGGGACTGGAATCTGCTATAGATACTAAATGGACTGTAGAGACTGTAGGTACAGCAGGGACTGGAATCTGCTATAGATACTAAATGGACTGTAGAGACTGTAGGTACAGCAGGGACTGGAATCTGCTATAGATACTAAATGGACTGTAGAGACTGTAGGTACAGCAGGGACTGGAATCTGCTATAGATACTAAATGGACTGTAGAGACTGTAGGTACAGCAGGGACTGGAATCTGCTATAGATACTAAATGGACTGTAGAGACTAGGTACAGCAGGGACTGGAATCTGCTATAGATACTAAATGGACTGTAGAGACTGTAGGTACAGCAGGGACTGGAATCTGCTATAGATACTAAATGGACTGTAGAGACTGTAGGTACAGCAGGGACTGGAATCTGCTATAGATACTAAATGGACTGTAGAGACTGTAGGTACAGCAGGGACTGGAATCTGCTATAGATACTAAATGGACTGTAGAGACTGTAGGTACAGCAGGGACTGGAATCTGCTATAGATACTAAATGGACTGTAGAGACTGTAGGTACAGCAGGGACTGGAATCTGCTATAGATACTAAATGGACTGTAGAGACTGTAGGTACAGCAGGGACTGGAATCTGCTATAGATACTAAATGGACTGTAGAGACTGTAGGTACAGCAGGGACTGGAATCTGCTATAGATACTAAATGGACTGTAGAGACTGTAGGTACAGCAGGGACTATGGGAATGTAGAGAAACATTCAACATTCCATAGTCTGTCGTCAGTACAGCGCAGTTAAACCAGAAATGTCTTTTAGGATTCTGAGGTGACAGTTACTTCTCATCCCCGGTGACGTCACTGTATGAGGCTTCAGCTATCTACCATCTTACATAAGGCTTGGAGTCTCCACCTCACCCCTGCCTCAACTCTCTGTATCGGAATAAGACTTTATAAACACTGTGTGGGAGAGAGAGAGCATAACAAGGGTTTTACAAGGGGAGGAGAGGGAACCAGTGTTGAGTCAGAGACAGGAGGAAGATGTCAGTGTGTGGACTATAGGCTGGTATTTACATGACTATTATAAACAGACCTTTATATACTCAGGGAGGGCTGGAAACACACATCCTCTGTTACCCAGGAAAGCACTTTGTCACACACATACACACATGCACACGCGCACACACACACACACAAGCTTCGACACACACTCATGCACAAATTCACGCACGTACGCACGCTCACACACACACACTCAGATACAAGCACACACATTATTGTACACACACTCACGGTGTGTGTCCCCTCCCCTGCAGACCAGAATGAGTGTGATGATGGGCTGGATGACTGTGAGAGCAGAGGGATGCGCTGTAAGAACCTCATCGGGACCTACATGTGTATCTGTAACCCTGGTTACACACGGGCCCCTAACGGAGAGGGCTGCATAGGTAAGACACACACACTAACACATACAATTCTGGTTTTATCACCAGTTCATGGCTGGTCTATGTTATGGGGTTATTCAATTCACATATACACCAAACTTACCAAGACACCAAAGAGGAGTATGATCCCATACAATGTACACACATACAATATTCCTA
This sequence comes from Oncorhynchus mykiss, assembly GCF_013265735.2. Lineage (NCBI taxonomy): Eukaryota > Metazoa > Chordata > Actinopteri > Salmoniformes > Salmonidae > Oncorhynchus > Oncorhynchus mykiss. The sequence goes on from NC_048590.1 coordinate 40,645,638, forward strand.
TCATCTACTTGTAGTAGCAAACAATACATGTGCTAATGGATCTGTAGTTCATGTAGGGTTCCATTGAGGTTAGAACCATCATACTTCATGGGGATTTGTCCATCTGGTGAACTACTGCAATAAACTGACATTCATCTCACAATATCTGATATAGTTTTATTCAGACTACTCTGCAGATCTGTTCTGGATTTAATCACTATATCTCCACCGTGTGTGTGTGTGTGTGTGTGTGTAGATCTGAACGAATGCTCTGCTAAGCCAGGTATCTGTGAGAACGGTCGTTGTGAGAACACGGTTGGAAGCTATCGCTGCAGGTGTGACCAAGGCTTCAGCGCCAACCCTACACAGACTGAATGTATAGGTAAATACACCCCTTTCCCTACATCTCTCTCACTCACACTCTCACTCTATCTCTATCTCTCACTCACTCTCTCTCTCTCCCTCTCATCTAGATAACCGCCAGGGACTGTGTTTCACGGAGGTGTTGACTACACTGTGCCAGATGCAGTCCAGTAGCAGGAACAGTGTGACTAAGTCTGAGTGTTGCTGTGATGGAGGACGAGGCTGGGGCTCTAACTGTGAGCTGTGTCCTCTACCTGGGACCACACACTACAAGAAGATGTGTCCACTGGGGCCCGGATACACAACAGACGGCAAAGGTAGAAATACTCACTCATATCTATACACAACCCTGCACCATGGATGGTACACAATCACTAGTCCACTGAGCTAAAGCCGAGGCAATAGCTCTGTGACATCACATTGTCTTCAGGTCTAACCAAACTACCTCCACTTTATGGACGGTTGGGATCTACCTGAGGACTACTCAGGCAAATGCAGATGAGTGTGTGTTTATTATGATAATGTTGTAGTTGACAGGACGCTCTCTCCCCCAGACATTGATAAGTGTGTATTTATTATGATAATGTTGTAGTTGACAGGACTCTCTCTCCCTCAGACATTGATAAGTGTGTGTTTATTATGATAATGTTGTAGTTGACAGGACTCTCTCTCCCCCAGACATTGATAAGTGTGTGTTTATTATGATAATGTTGTAGTTGACAGGACTCTCTCTCCCTCAGACATTGATGAGTGGGTGTTTATGATGATAATGTTGTAGTTGACAGGACTCTCTCTCCCTCAGACATTGATAAGTGTGTGTTTATTATGATAATGTTGTAGTTGACAGGACTCTCTCTCCCTCAGACATATATGAGTGTGTGTTTATTGTGATAATGTTGTAGTTGACAGGACTCTCTCTCCCTCAGACATTGATAAGTGTGTGTTTATTATGATAATGTTGTAGTTGACAGGACTCTCTCTCCCTCAGACATTGATAAGTGTGTATTTATTATGATAATGTTGTAGTTGACAGGACTCTCTCTCCCTCAGACATTGATAAGTGTGTGTTTATTATGATAATGTTGTAGTTGACAGGACTCTCTCTCCCTCAGACATTGATAAGTGTGTGTTTATGATGATAATGTTGTAGTTGACAGGACTCTCTCTCCCTCAGACATTGATAAGTGTTTGTTTATTATGATAATGTTGTAGTTGACAGGACTCTCTCTCCCTCAAACATAGATGAGTGTGTGTTTATGATGATAATGTTGTAGTTGACAGGACTCTCTCTCCCTCAAACATAGATAAGTGTGTGTTTATGATGATAATGTTGTAGTTGACAGGACTCTCTCTCCCTCAAACATAGATGAGTGTGTGTTTATGATGATAATGTTGTAGTTGACAGGACTCTCTCTCCCTCAGACATAGATGAGTGTCGTGTGATGGGGAACCTGTGTGTGAACGGACAGTGTGTCAACAGCCTGGGCTCCTACAGCTGTGTGTGTAAAACTGGGTACACCACAGATATCACTGGCACCCTGTGTGTGGGTAAGACTACGACACTCTAACACTGTCTAAGGTCCAGCCCCAAATCACACTCTATTTCCCACTACCTTTGACCAGGCTTTCTCCTCCCTCTCTCCTGTGTAGATATGAATGAGTGTAACTTCTCTCTCTCCTGTGTAGATGTGGATGAGTGTAACTTGTCTCTCTCCTGTGTAGATATGGATGAGTGTAACTTGTCTCTCTCCTGTGTAGATATGGATGAGTGTAACTTCTCTCTCTCCTGTGTAGATGTGGATGAGTGTAACTTGTCTCTCTCCTGTGTAGATATGGATGAGTGTAACTTGTCTCTCTCCTGTGTAGATATGGATGATTGTAACTTGTCTCTTTCCTGTGTAGATATGGATGATTGTAACTTCTCTCTCTCCTGTGTAGATGTGGATGAGTGTAACTTGTCTCTCTCCTGTGTAGATATGGATGAGTGTAACTTCTCTCTCTCCTCTCTAGATGTGGATGAGTGTAACTTCTCTCTCCTCTAGATGTGGATGAGTGTAACTTGTCTCTCGCTTGTGTAGATGTGGATGAATGTGACTTCTCTCTCTCCTGTCTAGATATGGATGAGTGTAACTTCTCTCTCCTGTGTAGATATGGATGAGTGTAGCTTCTCTCTCTCCTCTCTAGATGTGGATGAGTGTAACTTCTATCTCCTCTAGATGTGGATGAGTGTAACTTCTCTCTCACTTGTGTAGATGTGGATGAATGTGACTTCTCTCTCTCCTGTGTAGATATGGATGAGTGTAACTTGTCTCTCTCCTGTGTAGATGTGGATGAGTGTAACTTCTCTCTCTCCTGTGCAGATGTGGATGAGTGTAACTTCTCTCTCTCCTCTCTAGATATGGATGAGTCTAACTTCTCTCTCCTGTGTAGATATGGATGAGTGTAACTTCTCTCTCTCCTCTCTAGATGTGGATGAGTGTAACTTCTCTCTCCTCTAGATGTGGATGAGTGTAGCTTCTATCTCTACTCTCTAGATATGGATGAGTGTAACTTCTCTCTCCTGTGTAGATATGGATGAGTGTAACTTCTCTCTCTCCTGTGTAGATGTGGATGAGTGTAACTTCTTTCTCTCCTCTCTAGATGTGGATGAGTGTAACTTCTCTCTCCTCTAGATGTGGATGAGTGTAACTTCTCTCTCGCTTGTGTAGATGTGGATGAATGTGACTTCTCTCTCTCCTGTGTAGATATGGATGAGTGTAACTTGTCTCTCTCCTGTGTAGATGTGGATGAGTGTAACTTCTCTCTCCTCTAGATGTGGATGAGTGTAACTTGTCTCTCGCTTGTGTAGATGTGGATGAATGTGACTTCTCTCTCTCCTGTCTAGATATGGATGAGTGTAACTTGTCTCTCTCCTGTGTAGATATGGATGAGTATAACTGGTCTCTCCTGTGTAGATATGGATGAGTGTAACTTGTCTCTCCTGTGTAGATATGGATGAGGGTAACTTGTCTCTCTCCTGTGTAGATATGGATGAGCGTAACTTGTCTCTCCTGTGTAGATATGGATGAGTGTAACTTCTCTCTCTCCTGTGTAGATATGGATGAGTGTAACTTGTCTCTCCTGTGTAGATATGGATGAGGGTAGCTTCTCTCTCTCCTCTCTAGATGTGGATGAGTGTAACTTCTCTCTCCTCTAGATGTGGATGAGTGTAACTTCTCTCTCGCTTGTGTAGATGTGGATGAATGTGACTTCTTTCTCTCCTGTGTAGATATGGATGAGTGTAACTTGTCTCTCTCCTGTGTAGATATGGATGAGTGTAACTTGTCTCTCCTGTGTAGATATGGATGAGGGTAGCTTCTCTCTCTCCTCTCTAGATGTGGATGAGTGTAACTTCTCTCTCCTCTAGATGTGGATGAGTGTAACTTCTCTCTCTCCTGTGTAGATATGGATGAGTGTAACTTGTCTCTCTCCTGTGTAGATATGGATGAGTGTAACTTGTCTCTCCTGTGTAGATATGGATGAGGGTAGCTTCTCTCTCTCCTCTCTAGATGTGGATGAGTGTAACTTCTCTCTCCTCTAGATGTGGATGAGTGTAACTTCTCTCTCGCTTGTGTAGATGTGGATGAATGTGACTTCTCTCTCTCCTGTGTAGATATGGATGAGTGTAACTTGTCTCTCTCCTGTGTAGATGTGGATGAGTGTAACTTATCTCTCTCCTGTGCAGATGTGGATGAGTGTAACTTCTCTTTCTCATGTGTAGATGTGGATGAGTGTAACTTATCTCTCTCCTGTGTAGATGTGGATGAGTGTAACTTATCTCTCTCCTGTGTAGATATGGATGAGTGTAACTTGTCTCTCTCCTGTGTAGATATGGATAAGTGTAAGTTGTCTCTCCTGTGTAGATATGGATGAGTGTAACTTGTCTCTCCTGTGTAGATATGGATGAGTAACCTGTCTCTCCTGTGTAGATATGGATGAGTGTAACTTGTCTCTCCTGTGTAGATATGGATGAGTGTGTGCAGGCTCCTAAGCCGTGTAACTTCCTCTGTAAGAACACAGAGGGAAGCTACCTCTGCTCCTGTCCCAGAGGATACATCCTGCAGGAGGACGGCAAGAGCTGCCGAGGTGAGACATGCACAGACACACACACAACAACACACACACACACAGTCACAGTGACAGCCTCACACACACAGTGTGTGCATTTCCGTGTATGTGGTGAGCAGAGATTGTGATCTGTTGCGTCTGGTAGGTCATGTGTTTATCAGTGTGTATGGTCAGTTTGGGGAGTTTATACAAACATAATTGGTCCATATTGCTCATTACCACTCTTGGCGACAGCTATGTTTACCCTAGGGCAGTATCTACACATGCTCACGCACACAGACATGCACAGACACACACACACTCACACACTCAGACACACATACACACTCACTCACTCACTCACACAGACACATACACACAAACACTCTCAGACACACACATTCAGACACACGCACAAACTTTCCGCCTGGTTTCCACCATGTTTCCGGGGTCTGGTTCTGTGGCAGTTCATCAACAGGTCACTGACAGGAGAAGGACTGGAAACTAACTCTATACAGTTGTGGAGCTGGAATCTAACCTTTACTCTCTCTCTCTATCCCCCTCTCTCTCTACCCCCCTCTCTCTCTCTATCCCCCTCTCCCTCTATCCCCCTCTCTCTCTATCCCCCTCTCTCTCTATCCCCCTCTCTCTCTCTATCCCCCTCTCCCTCTATCCCCCTCTCTCTCTATCCCCCTCTCTCTCTATCCCCCTCTCTCTATCCCCCTCTTTCTCTATCCCCCTCTCTCTCTATCCCCCTCTCTCTCTATCCCCCTCTCTCTCTCTATCCCCCTCTCCCTCTATCCCCCGCTCTCTTTATCCCCCTCTCTCTCTCTCTCTATCCCCCTCTCTCTCTCTCTATCCCCCCCTCTCTCTATCCCCCCTATCTCTATCCCCTCTCTCTCTATCCCCCTCTCTCTCTATCCCCCGCTCTCTTTATCCCCCTCTCTCTCTCTCTCTATCCCCCCCTCTCTCTCTCTATCCCCCTCTCTCTATCCCCCCTATCTCTATCTCCCTCTCTCTCTATCCCCTCTCTCCCTGTCCCCCTCTCTCTCTATCCCCTCTCTCCCTGTCCCCCTCTCTCTCCCTCTCTCTCTATCCCCTCTCTCCCTGTCCCCCTCTCTCTCCCTCTCTCTCTATCCCCTCTCTCTCTATCCCCCCCTCTCTCTATCCCCCCTATCTCTATCTCCCTCTCTCCCTATCCCCTCTCTCCCTGTCCCCCTCTCTCCCTGTCCCCCTCTCTCTCTCTATCCCCCCTCTCTCTATCCCCCCTCTCTCTATCCCCCCTATCTCTATCTCCCTCTCTCTCTCTCTCCCTCTCTCTCTCTCTCTCCCCCTCCTCTCAGATCTGGATGAGTGTCAGAGCAAACAGCACAACTGTCAGTTCCTGTGTGTGAACACCATTGGAGGATTCACCTGCAAATGTCCTCCAGGCTTCACCCAGCACCATACTGCCTGCATAGGTAACACACACACACACACACACACACACAAACTCCTCCCTCCTCCACTCGACTAGGCTTTACAAACATAACCAAATGTAGCCACTTATCTTCCATCTCTCCCCATAAAAAGTCTCTTTAATGTTCTCCGTCTGCTATCACACATCAGATTGGGCTCAACTGAACTGTCGCCATGACAACTTAACAATGACTTGTTGTGGAATTTTGCAGTCTGTTGCCATGGTTACAACAGGGGTTTTCCATTCCGCACTTCAGCTCCCATGACTTTGTGGCTAGACAGCCTCCCTCCGTTCATTGGTCAATCAGCCAGTCAGTCTGTGGTGAATTATTTTTGCCTAGCCCGAGTAACAAGGTGGGTGAAGGTTGCATATTTGAGACCATTCCATTGGTCCTGCACTGGCCAAGGTCAAACAGATGCACCCAGTCAGTCAGTCAGTCAGTAAATCAGTCGGTAAGTCACTCAGACAGTCTGTTGTTGACCAATGGTCTTTCTCTCTCTACCTCTCGCTCACCCCCCACTCTCCCCTCTCTCCTCCTCTCTTCTCCCGCTCTCCTTCCAGATAGTAATGTCTCTCTCTGGGGCCTCCCGGGTGGCGCAGTGGTTAAGGGCGCTGTACTGCAGCGTCAGCTGTGCCATCAGAGTCCTGGGTTCGCGCCCAGGCTCTGTCGTAACCGGCCGCGACCGGGAGGTCCGTGGGGCGACGCACAATTGGCCTAGCGTCGCCCCGGTTAGGAAAGGCTTGGTCGGTAGGGGTGTCCTTGTCTCATCGCGCACCAGCGACTCATGTGGCGGGCTGGGCGCAGTGTACGCTAGCCAAGGTGGCCGGTGTTTCCTCCGGCGCATTGGTGCGGCTGGCTTCCGGGTTGGATGTGCCCTGTGTTAAAGAAGGCTTGGTTGGTTGGTTGGTTGTGTATCGGAGGACTTTCAACCTTCGTCTCTCCCGAGCCCGTACGGGAGTTGTAGCGATGAGACAAGATAGTAGCTACTACAACAATTGGATACTACGAAATTGGGGAGAAAAAGGGGTAAAAAAAATAAATAAATAAAATTAAAAAAAAAAAAAGTAATGTAATCTCTCTGTAGATAGTAATGAGTCTCTCTCTGTAGATAGTAATGAATGTCTCTCTCTCTGTAGATAGTAATGAGTCTCTCTCTGTAGATAGTAATGAATGTCTCTCTCTCTGTAGATAGTAATCTCTCTCTCTCTGTAGATAGTAATGAGTCTCTCTCTGTAGATAGTAATGAATGTCTCTCTCTCTGTAGATAGTAATCTCTCTCTCTCTGTAGATAGTAATGAGTCTCTCTCTGTAGATAGTAATGAATGTCTCTCTCTCTGTAGATAGTAATCTCTCTCTCTCTGTAGATAGTAATGAGTCTCTCTCTGTAGATAGTAATGAATGTCTCTCTCTCTGTAGATAGTAATGAGTGTCTCTCTCTGTAGATAGTAATGAGTCTCTCTCTGTAGATAGTAATGAATGTCTCTCTCTCTGTAGATAGTAATCTCTCTCTCTCTGTAGATAGTAATGAGTCTCTCTCTGTAGATAGTAATGAATGTCTCTCTCTCTGTAGATAGTAATGAGTCTCTCTCTGTAGATAGTAATGAATGTCTCTCTCTCTGTAGATAGTAATCTCTCTCTCTCTGTAGATAGTAATGAATGTCTCTCTCTCTGTAGATAGTAATCTCTCTCTCTCTGTAGATAGTAATGAATGTCTCTCTCTCTGTAGATAGTAATGAGTCTCTCTCTGTAGATAGTAATGAATGTCTCTCTCTCTGTAGATAGTAATGAGTCTCTCTCTGTAGATAGTAATGAATGTCTCTCTCTCTGTAGATAGTAATCTCTCTCTCTCTGTAGATAGTAATGAATGTCTCTCTCTCTGTAGATAGTAATCTCTCTCTCTCTGTAGATAGTAATGAGTGTCTCTCTCTGTAGATAGTAATGAGTGTCTCTCTCTCTCTGTAGATAGTAATGAATGTCTCTCTCTCTGTAGATAGTAGTGAGTGTCTCTCTCTCTGTAGATAGTAATGAGTGTCTCTCTCTCTGTAGATAGTAATGTCTCTCTCTCTGTAAATAGTAATGAGTGTCTCTCTCTGTAGATAGTAATGAGTCTCTCTCTGTAGATAGTAATGAGTGTCTCTCTCTGTAAATAGTAATGAGTGTCTCTCTCTGTAGATAGTAATGAGTCTCTCTCTGTAGATAGTAATGAGTGTCTCTCTCTGTAGATAGTAATGAGTGTCTCTCTCTCTCTGTAGATAGTAATGAGTGTCTCTCTCTGTGCATATAGTAATGAGTGTCTCTCTCTGTAGATAGTAAAGAGTGTCTCTCTCTCTGTAGATAGTAATGAGTATCTCTCTCTGTAGATAATAATGTCTCTCTCTCTGTGTAGATAGTAATGAATGTCTCTCTCTCTCTGTACATAGTAATAAGTGTCTCTCTGTAGATAGTAATGAGTCTCTCTCTCTGTAGATAGTAATAAGTGTCTCTCTGTAGATAGTAATGAGTCTCTCTCTCTGTAGATAGTAATGAGTGTCTCTCTCTGTGTAGATAGTAATGAATGTCTCTCTCTCTCTCTGTAGATAATAATGAATGTGGGTCGGACCCTGCTCTGTGTGGCTCTAATGGTGTGTGTCAGAACAGCCCAGGCAGCTTCAACTGCGAGTGTACTAGAGGATTCTCAATGGACCCCAATGGACAGAGCTGTGAAGGTCAGCCAATCACTGCCTCTCTCGGGATCAGCTGACTCCATACCCCTAGGCACTTTATATGGATCTGAAATGATCAGATAGGTATAGGCAATGTGGCAATAACTCCACTATAAACAGGGATTTGGTAGAAACTTCACCTTTTTGCTTGTACCTATCCAGTACAGTTAGATAACTGTATGGCCACATAACTATTGTAATGCTGTGTGTGTGGGTGTTTGTTTGTGTGTGTATGTGGTTTCCCTGACAGATATGGATGAGTGTGATGGTAACCACCGTTGTCAACATGGCTGTCAGAACCTGGTGGGAGGGTACCGGTGTAGCTGTCCTCAGGGATACCTACAACACTATCAATGGAACCAGTGTGTCGGTGAGTGGTACAGACTCTCTCTCTCTTTCTCTCAATCCTTCTCCCCCCCTGTCTGTCTGTCTTCTGTCTTTCTCTCCCCCTGTCTGTCTGTCTTCTGTCTTTCTCTCCCCCTGTCTGTCTGTCTTCTGTCTTTCTCTCCCCCTGTCTGTCTGTCTTCTGTCTTTCTCTCCCCCCCTGTCTGTCTGTCTTCTGTCTTCCCCCCCCCCCCCCTGTCTGTCTGTCTTCTGTCTTCCCCCCCCCCTGTCTGTCTGTCTTCTGTCTTTCTCCCCCTCTGTATGTCTGTCTTCTGTCTTTCTCTCCCCATGTCTGTCTGTCTTCTGTCTTTCTCTCCCCCCTTGTCTGTCTGTCTTCTGTCTTTCTCTCCCCTGTCTGTCTGTCTTCTGTCTTTCTCTCCCCCCTTGTCTGTCTGTCTTCTGTCTTTCTCTCCCCTGTCTGTCTGTCTTCTGTCTTTCTCTCCCCCCCTGTATGTCTGTCTTCTGTCTTTCTCTCCCCCTGTCTGTCTGTCTTCTGTCTTTCTCTCCCCCCTTGTCTGTCTGTCTTCTGTCTTTCTCTCCCCATGTCTGTTTGTCTTCTGTCTTTCTCTCCCCCCTTGTCTGTCTGTCTTCTGTCTTTCTCCCCCCCTGTCTGTCTGTCTGTCTTATGTCTTTCTCCCCCCCTGTCTGTCTGTCTTCTGTTTTTCTCCCCCCCTGTCTGTCTGTCTGTCTTCTGTCTTTCTCTCCCCCCTTGTCTGTCTGTCTTCTGTCTTTCTCTCTCCCTCAACATCAAATCTACATCCCTTTCCTGGAAGTTGAACTTGTTCCTCTCTAGATTACTGGAAGCGCTCCCTCCCTGAGTCACTGTCCTACATGAACACTGTTGTTATAACTGAGTCGCTGGCACTTTAACTTGACTCTACTGATGGGAATTACAGCATTGATATTCAGTGGCCTTTCCCAAAAAGAACACGGCCAATGTTTATCAGCTGAACCGGTACTACAGATGGTTTCCTCATTCCCTTCAAGAGTTTCTCAGTATTGTTTGTGTTCTCTGGCCGAGGTTTGACCCATATTTGACATCTGTTTGTTTTGTTGACTTCCTGTCTGTGTTGTTTGTTTCCTGTGGTCAGATGAGAACGAGTGCCAGAACACTCAGATCTGTGGGGGAGCGTCGTGCCATAACACCCTGGGGAGCTTCCGTTGCCTCTGTCCCACTGGGTTCAACTATGGAGACCAGGGGGGGTGCAGTGACATCAACGAGTGCTCCTCCTCCTCTAATCCATGTAACTACGGCTGTTCCAACACAGACGGAGGGTATCTCTGTGGCTGTCCACCTGGATACTACCGTGCTGGACAGGGGTGAGTGATTGAGACTGTGTGTGTGTGTGTGTGTGTGTGTGTGTGTGTGTGTGTGTGTGTGTGTGTGTGTGTGTGTGTGTGTGTGTGTGTGTGTGTGTGTGTGTGTGTGTGTGTGTGTGTGTGTGTGTGTGTGTGTGTGTGTGTTTGGAGCAATATCATTATCAATTTTGATGGATAGACGGGTTTGTTGTTTAGCAACAAAACCAACACGTGCGTAACTATGGGACAAAACAGACAGGGTTGGCTTAGATTGTTGACAACATGTAAACTACATTTTGTCTCCGATATTTATTGAAAACATATATAAATGTGCACAATGTCTCTCAAATACATCGTTACAGTTGTTGGTTAGCTAGCTAGCGAATTTTAGCCATATTAGCATTGTAATGAAATCAGTCAAAACCCCTAAAAAAGACATGGTATCAAGAACAAGATGAAACTAGCTGAAACGAGTCACTTTATTGTCATTGTTGGTAGCTATCTGGCCATCCACAATCACAACAACACATAGACCCCTGTCTCATTGAAGTGTGCACATTGTTTTGGTGATGTTGTCAGCTAGCCCATGGATAGGCAAGATGGTGTTTGGGTATGATTTTATGCCCTGTGTGTGTGTGTGATTGACTCCTTTCTGTGTGTTCCAGGCACTGTGTGTCAGGCGTGGGCTTTGGTAGTGGTGTGAGTCTGGGCCAGGGAGGAGGAGGAGGAGGAGGAGGAGGAGGAGGAGGGGCAGCAGAGGTGGGTGACAACGATCTGTCTCCTGAGGCCTGCTACGAGTGTAAGATCAACGGTTACCCCAAGAAGGGGCGCAAACGCCGCGACACCAACTCAACGCTGGAGCAACCTCTGGACAATGCACAGGTAATGTCTGTCTGTCTTGGTCTGGTGGCCCCTAGAATGGTCATGCTATCATGTCTTGCCTGCTCTTCACTGAATCCGTAGTACATATTAACTGTGTGGTCCTGTGTTGTGTCATCAGGATCCGGAGTGTTGAGTGTTGTCAGTGTTTACATAATCCACCTACTACATGGTCCTGTGTCCTCAGCATCAGGAGACAGTGAACCTGGACAGTGTTACACATCATATATCTGTATATCTGTATGTAACCTGTCCTGTGTCCTCAGCATCAGGAGACAGTGAGTCTGGAGAGTGTTACACATCATATATCTGTATAATACTGTATATCTGTATGTAACCTGTCCTGTGTCCTCAGCATCAGGAGACAGTGAGTCTGGAGAGTGTTACACATCATATATCTGTATAATACTGTATATCTGTATGTAACCTGTCCTGTGTCCTCAGCATCAGGAGACAGTGAACCTGGACAGTGTTACACATCATATATCTGTATAATACTGTATATCTGTATGTAACCTGTCCTGTGTCCTCAGCATCAGGAGACAGTGAACCTGGACAGTGTTACACATCATATATCTGTATAATACTGTATATCTGTATGTAACCTGTCCTGTGTCCTCAGCATCAGGAGACAGTGAACCTGGACAGTGTTACACATCATATATCTGTATAATACTGTATATCTGTATGTAACCTGTCCTGTGTCCTCAGCATCAGGAGACAGTGAACCTGGACAGTGTTACACATCATATATCTGTATAATACTGTATATCTGTATGTAACCTGTCCTGTGTCCTCAGCATCAGGAGACAGTGAACCTGGACAGTGTTACACATAATATATCTGTATAATACTGTATGTAACCTGTCCTGTGTCCTCAGCATCAGGAGACAGTGAACCTGGACAGTGTTACACATCATATATCTGTATAATACTGTATGTAACCTGTCTTGTGTCCTCAGCATCAGGAGACAGTTAGTCTGGACAGTGTTACACATCATATATCTGTATAATACTGTATGTAACCTGTCCTGTGTCCTCAGCATCAGGAGACAGTGAGTCTGGACAGTGTTACACATCATATATCTGTATAATACTGTATATCTGTATGTAACCTGTCCTGTGTCCTCAGCATCAGGAGACAGTGAGTCTGGACAGTGTTACACATCATATATCTGTATAATACTGTATGTAACCTGTCTTGTGTCCTCAGCATCAGGAGACAGTGAGTCTGGACAGTGTTACACATCATATATCTGTATAATACTGTATATGTACAGTGGGGCAAAAAAGTATTTAGTCAGCCACCAATTGTGCAAGTTCTCCCACTTAAAAAGTTGAGAGACGCCTGTAATTTTCATCATAGGTACACTTCAACTATGACAGACAAAATGAGGGAAAAAAATCCAGAAAATCACATTGTAGGATTTTTAATGAATTTATTTGCAAATTATGGTGGAAAATAAGTATTTGGTCACCTACAAACAAGCAAGATTTCTGGCTCTCACAGACCTGCAACTTGTTCTTTAAGAGGCTCCTCTGTCCTCCACTCGTTATCTGTATTAATGGCACCTGTTTGAACTTGTTATCAGTATAAAAGACACCTGTCCACAACCTCAACAGTCACACTCCAAACTCCACTATGGCCAAGACCAAAGAGCTGTCAAAGGACACCAGAAACAAAATTGTAGACCTGCACCAGGCTGGGAAGACTGAATCTGCAATAGGTAAGCAGCTTGGTTTGAAGAAATCAACTGTGGGAGCAATTATTAGGAAATGGAAGACATACAAGACCACTGATAATCTCCCTCGATCTGGGGCTCCACGCAAGATCTCACCCCGTGGGGTCAAAATGATCACAAGAACGGTGAGCAAAAATCCCAGAACCACACGGGGGGACCTAGTGAATGACCTGCAGAGAGCTGGGACCAAAGTAACAACGCCTACCATCAGTAACACACTACGCCACCAGGGACTCAAATCCTGCAGTGCAAGACGTGTCCCCCTGCCCTAAGCCAGTACATGTCCAGGCCCGTCTGAAGTTTGCTAGAGAGCATTTGGATGATCCAGAAGAAGATTGGGAGAATGTCATATGGTCAGATGAAACCAAAATATAACTTTTTGGTAAAAACTCAACTCGTCGTGTTTGGAAGACAAAGAATGCTGAGTTGCATCCAAAGAACACCATACCTACTGTGAAGCATGGGGGTGGAAACATCATGCCTTGGGGCTGTTTTTCTGCAAAGGGACCAGGACGACTGATCCGTGTAAAGGAAAGAATGAATGGGGCCATGTCTCGTGAGATTTTGAGTGAAAACCTCCTTCCATCAGCAAGGGCATTGAAGATGAAACTTGGCTGGGTCTTTCAGCATGACAATTATCCCAAACACACTGCCCGGGCAACGAAGGAGTGGCTTCGTAAGAAGCATTTCAAGGTCCTGGAGTGGCCTAGCCAGTCTCCAGATCTCAACCCCATAGAAAATCTTTGGAGGGAGTTGAAAGTCCATGTTGCCCAGCAACAGCCCAAAAACGTCCCTGCTCTAGAGGAGATCTGCATGGAGGAATGGGCCAAAATATCAGCAACAGTGTGTGAAAACCTTGTGAAGACTTACAGAAAATGTTTGACCTTTGTCATTGCCAACAAAGGGTATATAACAAAGTATTGAGATAAACTTTTGTTATTGAAAAAATACTTATTTTCCACCATTAATTTGCAAATAAATTCATTAAAAATCCTACAATGTGATTTTCTGGATTTTTTTTTCTCATTTTGTCTGTCATAGTTGAAGTGTACCTATGATGAAAATTACAGGCCTCTCTCATCTTTTTAAGTGGGAGAACTTGCACAATTGGTGGCTGACTAAATACTTTTTTGCCCCACTGTATATGTAACCTGTCCTGTGTCCTCAGCATCAGGAGACAGTGAGTCTGGACAGTGTTACACATCATATATCTGTATAATACTGTATGTAACCTGTCCTGTGTCCTCAGCATCAGGCGACAGTGAACCTGGACAGTGTTACACATAATATATCTGTATAATACTGTATGTAACCTGTCCTGTGTCCTCAGCATCAGGAGACAGTGAGTCTGGACAGTGTTACACATCATATATCTGTATAATACTGTATGTAACCTGTCCTGTGTCCTCAGCATCAGGAGACAGTGAACCTGGACAGTGTTACACATCATATATCTGTATAATACTGTATGTAACCTGTCCTGTGTCCTCAGCATCAGGCGACAGTGAACCTGGACAGTGTTACACATAATATATCTGTATAATACTGTATGTAACCTGTCCTGTGTCCTCAGCATCAGGAGACAGTGAGTCTGGACAGTGTTACACATCATATATCTGTATAATACTGTATGTAACCTGTCCTGTGTCCTCAGCATCAGGAGACAGTGAACCTGGACAGTGTTACACATAATATATCTGTATAATACTGTATGTAACCTGTCCTGTGTCCTCAGCATCAGGAGACAGTGAGTATGGACAGTGTTACACATCATATATCTGTATAATACTGTATGTAACCTGTGTTGTGTCCTCAGCATCAGGAGACAGTGAGTCTGGAGAGTGTGGACATTGAGGACACCCTGCTGTTCAACCTGAACATGTCTGGCCTGTCCAGCCGAGACCACATCCTGGAGTTCACCCCGGCCCTGTCCACGCTCAACAACCACGTGCGCTACTCCATCGACTACGGCAACGAACTGGGCTACTTCAAGATCAGCCAGAGGGAGGGGCTTAGCTACCTGCACCTGTCCAAGAGGAAGTCCCTCCCCCCTGGAGCCTACTTCCTGCAGATCAGTAGCGTGGCCGTGTACAGGAAGAAGGAGCTGGCAGCGCTGGAGGACAGCAATGATAAAGACTACCTCACAGGCCAGCTGGGAGACACACTCACCATGAGGGTGCAGATAGTCCTGCATTAACCTACACTACAGGACTGACTGGGGTGGCTGGTCTGGGCTGGGTGGGGAGTGTATGCCTGTAAACACTGGTCTAGGAACAGATTCATTTACCCTTGATCCATATCTCAACCATTAGGATGGGGAGAGAAGATCTGACCCTGGGTCAGTGGTTATGGGCAACTTCTACCTACTCTGAGAGAGAGCTTGGGACAATCTCAACGCCAAAGAGACTAATGGGTGGGTGGGGGGAGGGGGGATTGCGATGTTTGATTCCCAAAGATGATTCTACATATCATAGATACAACCTTTAGTGCTACAGTGTAGGCCTAACCCACTGGCTACAGTATGGCTGGCTGTCTGAAGAAAGGCTTAGAGAATGAGAATGACATGGAGGGAAGACATGACAATGACACAACAATAACCACTCTAAACTGCTCTGTGCAGGAAGCTCTGGTTTGAATGTTTTTTTTTTTTAAATTTATGAAAAAGGTTTATATGAAATAGGTTTTGTATGATGATATGTGGAATCTGCCACTCTTTTGTGGGACATGTAAGGCAAATGCCATATCCACCCATAGCCCCTACCCCCAAGACCATGAGGGTAGCTAGGGAGTATGGGGTAGGAGGTAGGGGCTAGCGGTGGATTTGGACTGAGTAGCAGAGTGCAGAAGTCACTGATGCTGAGTGTTCACAGCTTGGCAGAGGTGGAAGTGAAAGGCAGCGTTCAGATTCTCCACCCTTCTCCCTGAAGTGTGCACTTGCTCACTCCCCCTTCATGGTTCACAAAGCATTGGCTGCTAAGGAGAGTTTCCACCATATTAGGTAAACCAGTCCATTCCTTTCAAATCCCTGAGGGGAGAAGGGTAGGGAATCGAACCGTAGCTAAAGTCTTTAGCTAGAAGGACCCCTCTTCCTCATCATAACTATGCTTCTTCATCTTCCCCACTGACTAGACTTCAGCATTACACATATTTACTGGTGCTAGTAACAAATCCACATAGACGTATGAATGCACTGTAATACTCAACACACAGTAGCTGTCTGTCTACTGTCCTTTTAATAAGATGTCAGACGTCTTCTTTTCAACCAAAACCAAAGTAACAGCCTGTCTGCTCTCTATACCACATGTAAATGAAGTGTGTTTATACTGTAATCAATGCCATGTTTAGAATGTTAATCTATGAAGCCTTTTGTAAACTAGAGAACGCCCCTGAGAGGAGGGGGTGTAATGGTGCTTATAATGACCTACTACTTCCTTTGATAAACTGTATACACACACACTCGCAAACACACAACACAAATACACACACACGCCCTCAAACACACTCAAAACATACACCGTTCTGATGATGCCAAACCTGTGCCTTCATGATTATGCACTGAGGTCGACGCGGCCACACACTTTTCGTTCGTACAATCAGTGCGCCGTAGCGAAGTCAATCAGACCAGCCGCAGACTCATCCGTCTGTCGCTCTGTCACATCAGTGCTCCGTAGCGAAGTCAATCAGACCAGCCGCAGACTCATCCGTCTGTCACATCAGTGCTCCGTAGCGAAGTCAATCAGACCAGCCGCAGACTCATCCGTCTGTCGCTCTGTCACATCAGTGAGGGTTTAGTTGTAAAGTCACAATAAAAACTTGTTTTTTTGTTTAAAAGGTTTCGTTGTTGTCCCTGTCTCCCTACTTCACTTCCTCTCTTTGCAGATTATGCTATTTATGGGATGTATTTTAACCACTTTAAGGGCCAAAATCCCAGACACAGATTAAGCCTAATCCTGGACTAAAAAGCACTTCTAATGCACATTCATTGAACATTATTTTTAGTGTATGCTTAAATTACATTTCTCATTTAGCAGACGCAATCACCTTGCTCTAGGATACAGACATGGTTGAATTTATTTTTTCACCTAGTCCACTCAGAGATTTGAACCATTGATTAACCTTTCGTTTACTGGCCCAATGCTCTTAACCGCTAGGCTACCTGCTGCCCTAAGAGTCTACCTTTCCTTGGTTCCTTTCATTACTGACAGCTGAAAGGACTGGTGAAATCTCCTCTCCACAATGCTTCCTGCTTCTACCTAGCATCATCTCGGCCTAATGAAAGGATGAGGGAAGGAAGCTATTGTAATTCCAGAGACGATATAAAATGAAGACTACTGAACCACAGCCACCATATCCAGTTCCAACACAACCCAATGACTGCATCTAGAAGGCAAGGGTCCCGTTCCCCTTCTCAGACATTGCATGCATCAACCAATGGTTGCGTACCACGTCACCGACAGTGCTATCGACAGATTGCTATAACATGGTTAGCTGAGACATAAAATACCTATCCAGGCATTGTAAGATCTGGCATGCATCTGCAAGTTAGTCAGCCTGGAACTCTACCCATTTCTCAGTGAAACTCCTCCCTGGTGTGGTTCACATTAGCCTTCTGATTCTACAGTTAACAGATCTAACATGTAACAGTACAGTGGAATGTTTTGGTTGCTGACATGCTGCCCGAATATGAGCCTATGTGAAGGGTTTGGTCCCTAAGACAGGGAAACTCCCTCGAACTATGAAAATAAATGGTTTAACAGCATCACTTAGTGGTCATTCAGGGTACAGACTTACATAGAATTCTATCCAAACGCCGATATACATAAGTGGGCATAGCCGACATTTTCATATAGGTTTCCCCAATTGGAATTGAACCTGCAACACTGGCATCTCTAGAACCATGCTCTTGCAAACCGAGCCACACAGACAAGAAAATCAGTGATGTTTCATTGCCATAAATGGCCAAATCAGCAGGCATAGACAGTGAAGCAAAGGGATAATAACAATCTTTAATGTAATTATTGTACAACCTCATAACATGTAACAGAACTAAACTAATAAGCTGGTTTATTTACAACGTTGATGTATCAGTTGCTGCCTGTGGAGCCAAATCCTCCAGCCCCACGCTCGGTCTCATCCAGAGTCTGAAACACAGAGGGAAGACACGGTTAATACTACAGCACTGGAGCGAAGGCTATTTTAGTGACCTTCTATGCGAACGAGCCCAGTTTTCCCAAACACAGATTTAGCCTAGTCCAGGACAAAAAGTATGTTCAATGGAAATTGTTAAAGTGAAGAGGTTAAGTCCAGGACGATCAGAGTCGAGAAAAACAGCCCTAAGGGCTGAAGGCTCATTCTCACAGAAATAAGATGCACTTAAAATCGACATTTCAGTCTCAAGTTTAAATGAAATGAGACTGCTTGACAAGGTGTGTCCATTTAAGGTTTGTGTGAAATGGATCGTAAAGCTGTGATCAGCAATTCACTACTAGGTCTGCGCTTGTATGGTAATACTATAAATGGTCATATTCAGTCTATAGAGAAGCGTGAAGTACCTTTAGCTCCTGTAGGTCTGGGTAGCAGATCCTCTCGCACACCAGCTGAGCCACACGGTCCCCTTTTTTCACTGGGACACAGAAAGAAACACCATCACTCCACAGGTCACCCAGTTTCCCAACACTACAATGTTTCACTGGAAAACAGATCTCAATGTGAAATGCATTTGGATTGAGCAATCAGTAAAACAAGTTATTTCAGTTTCTGATGAGGCATTTTAAGTTATTTTTTTCAAAGAGCAAAGGGTATATAATTAACGTAAAAGTAAAAAAAATAATGGATGTACCAATTGCAGATGGTCCCTTTAAACATGGATACAAAGTGCTTTCAATGCTTTGAGTTTGGAAAGGTAGTATGTGAATGATTAATGATTATTTTTAAAGCTCACCGTCAAAGGTTTCCTTGCTGAAGTTGAACAGCACCACCCCCACATTACCTCTATAGTCCTCATCCACTACTCCAGCTGGGGGGAGACAGGCACTCCAGTTAGCCTAGCTGTCATGAATGTACCCTGTCAGTTCTATGTTCTAGACTCTGGTTAGAACAGCCAAAGAGTGACTTGGGTTCATGAAATCTCCATCAGAATTATGGTTACCACTTTCCTGCCATTTTTATAACCCTATAACCCATCTCTTAGGAAAAATGTTACATTCATATCTGAAGGTCAAAAAGTAAACTCACCCCCAACATCGATGAAGTGTTTTGCAGCCAGGCCAGACCGTGGTGCTGTGAAAAAAGAGAAATACATCAAATATGACTAAACTCCTTAACTTTTTATGATGGAGAAAAGTGAAGGGGAGATGAGAAAGAGGGGTTGAACGAGATGAGTCTGAAAGCAGTCTCCATTGACCGTGTTGGAGCATCACATATGTGATGCATTGTGGGTAAATTGTGACTGACTGATCTACCAATAACAATGAGAAGTTATTTATGTTGCAAGGTGATTTGTCAGTAGGCAGTCAGTCACCTGCACTTTCAGTTGCAATGAGGGGGTTTGATTAATCTTGGCCGGATGCCTGTGTAGGCATGTATTACACCAGCTGAAAGTTGATTGCATTAGATTTGGAACTGGGCTGCCTCCCAGGCGTCCCGCTCTGGCTGACTGCAATGTTTGCTCAAAACAAAAGTGACATAATTAAGCATGTAGTAATTAGTAGGATTCTGTGTTGCCATGCAAAAGTGATCACTTTCTGGTTCAACCCAGGTCAAAGTAAAATAACTCCCTCACTGTCAAATCAAACAATACCCAGAAACCTACCCCCACATACCCGTAGGCCAGGGTGCAATTACATTTTTTATTTAAAAACATTTAAGTTTGTGTCCTGGTACCCTACTCACCCACTCTGCCATAGCAGCCTGAAGGAACTGCTATCTGGATGTCAGTCTTCACGATAGCCTTGTCCATAGGACCAATACTGTAGTCATAGGCACTGTTAGAAAAAACATCAACAGGTGGCTTACAGTCACTAACTTACAAAGGCAGTGACCTACATCTAACTCCCCTCCCATCCAATCGTTAGTAGGAGGAGCAGGCTAGCACTACCGTTAGCCAACTTTTCTCCTGTTAAAGTTGGTCGTATAAACATGAAGCAAGACTAGGCTACCTAGTTAGGTAGCTTGATATGAAGACAACATTATGCATGGTCGTTTGCTAACTACAGTTTTACTTTTGATTGATAGCAGAAAAATAAAAGCCACATGCAGGATACACTCACTGCAACGTTTTGAATTCAAGTAACGTTATCTTGCTTATGTGAATAGCAAGCTAGCTAAGTAAATACAAGCCAGTAAAATGTACAGCGTTCTAATCACTTCCAGTGACCATGTCCCGGACTCTGACCCACCTGAACAGGTCGTAGCCTGCAGCTTTAGCAGAGCCCCGGGTAGGAGCAGTGGCATGTTCAGACAACTTGGAGAACTTCAGCACCGATATCACATCCTCTGCCACTGCATGTGGCTTTGTCCTCTTCAGTGGAGAAACTTCTGCGGCGTCTATCACTTCTGAGCAAGGCATGTTTACAAAGTTTGTGGTAGGAAAGTTGAGTTAATTCCAAAATAATAAGATGGCTATGGTTAGTTTAACGTTAGCTAACTAGTTGAAATATGGCTTGAGTTGTTGCTACTTCTCTGAATCGTCTTAGGAAGCACACATTCCCGCCAATTTCAATTGAATCTGCCTCGCCTTCGTTGAAAATTTTTTGAAAATCTCGCGAGAGTTCTGACAATTTGACGAGCTGTGAGCTGAATGACAGGAAAGCTTTAGTTTACTAATCCTTGAATGATGCATCTTGATTTCGGTAAAATACTCGACTACAAATCTGACAACAGTACAATTACCGGTACCTACAAATGTATTGACTACACATCATGTTAATACTAAAGTTGATAATACAACAACCAGTTAGCATAGCAAAGTAGCTAGCTGCTAGTGCTAGCAAACATGAGCTATTACTGAAAAGCAATGTAGCTAGCCAACGAGCTACCTGCATTCTCGCATCCTTTTCTCCTGGCCAGAGTGGGAGAATACAGATAAAATGTTCTGTGTGAGAGTACTGAAGACTGGGCAGCGATAATCGAAGAACAACACCGCCAGTAGAGCCTCTGCTTTGCAACGAAGTGCTCCATCTTGTTAAAGATACAGTCCTCCCCGGCTGCGGCATCAGCTACAGAGCCTTCAGAAAGTATTCATACCCCTTGATTTATTCCACATGTTGTGTTACAGACCGAATTAGAAATTGATTTTTTTTTAAATCTCACCCATCTATACACAATATCCCATAACTACAAAGTGAAAATGTTTTTATACATTTTTGCTAATGTATTGACAATTAAATACAGGCAGAGTGAGTATTGGTTGCTGTTAACATACAATACATATATTTGATTATAAACTGGATTAAACACACAGTCCTAATGAGAGGTGTGTGGGTGTTTGAAGTTTTCAACAAGCATGTCTATTCTGGGTTACATTTTTGACAGTGCAACCCTGAGGTCATGCTCAGCATTGAGTCTGTTTCTGTACTTGTTTTTTTAAGTATGCCAGGGTTGAGAACCCTGACTCGCATAGGTATGTGGTGCCAAACTAGCTTAGAACATCTACTGCTTTCAGTCTAGACAGGAGACTGCTTCCTGCTGTAGATGAGCAACCCAGAACTGAATGTTTGCCTCAAAAAGCATCTTGCCTCAATTAGTTTATTCCAGAATAAAATGTTAGTATTTTACTAGCAACAGTTCCAACCTAAACTCAATTAACAATATTTCTAGAGTAATATGTACAGTATAGTAGGCCTGATAATGTTTAATCTTCACTTGTACTGTTTCTTAGGGTTGCACTATCAGTAGCTAGCTAGCTTGCTTTGGCTAATATCAGCTAGCTATTAGCTGAGTACAAGGGGATTGTTTGAAAGAGAAACTCACATCTACTACTATGAGAGATAGCACTCCCTTATTTCTGCTTATCATCATCACCTGTTATAAAATGACAACAATGCCGTGCTAATTGACTTACTTTCCCACTGTCGAAGCACTGTTTCCTGACGCATTCTGCCCTGTTCTGGGTTTACCGTCGTGCTGTGGGTGTTTGGTCAAGACCTGTCGTTTTAATTTGTTCGTTTTGAACATTACTAAGCACTTCCCTGCACAAAACACATTTTGGGCGCTCCTCGTTATTTATCAAAGTTTGTATTAAACCAAGCTAGAGAAACGCATCGCTGTATTTTCGTTTCATGACGATTGAGTTCGTCAGAATTTGTGGCTAGTTTGAGTCCATTTGATGATGGCGAGTGGGAATGACATGTTGACAGGCTGTCAGGTTAGGAAGGCTACGAGTTTCAAAACACTTGCAAGTGAAAATGTGTAATTACTTTTTTCAAGTGTCAAATGTCATTTTTTGTACACATGATTTTTTCACATGTCCAGTGTGTGGTTTGATTTGATCGCCTGTTATGGGCATTTTTACACGCGTTCTTCACATCTGTCCAGAGGGCATTTACAGGTGATTAGAACGTTTGAATATTGTAATTTCAGACGCGTGAAATTGTGCCACGGTTTTGGAACGAACGAAGCCAGGCCAAGAGAATGCTCGGCGGAAATGGAGTCCCTAGAGAAAGAACGAGATGGGTGTCAGGAGTGGGGCAGCAGTATTATCATAAGGAGACGTATACTTGGAAACGGGAGGAGGAATTGAGGGAAGAAGGGTGTAAGCTTGAGTCGGATAAAAATGGTGGAAAAAAGGGAGATGGTTTGTTAAAGTAGAATGGTAGAAAGTGTAAGCAGATGGAGCTGGAGAAATTGAAGTGAATGAGGGTGAAGTTATCCAGAGACCGAGGTATGCTCCCAGAATCAGGAAAAACACATGTCTGTGAGACAGTGTTGCCAACTCCTCAGTAAGGAAAGTAGCTATTGGCTGTCCTAAAGTAGCTAGAAGTCGCTAAATGACGTCATCACCAAATGTGCATAATTGGTCATGTAATTGTGATGGATGCTGTAGGAGAGACAAAAAGTGAGTAAAAAAACTAAATATGTTTAGAACTACAAATTAACTTTCTTCTGTCGATTCTTGTTTTTTGTAATGTCCCAATTCCAACCCTCCTCCTTTATCTGGGCTTGGGACCGGCAAAAGCGACCTAAAAGATACAATCTGGCAGAGTTACTTAGTTTTTTATTTTTCTTAATTTGTTTGGTTTTTAACCTTATGGTCCACTTAGGAGCCTACAACAAGTCACAGTAAAACATGAACATCTTTAACCATTCCATAAAAATAAAAAAAAGTTTTGTATACAATCAACATTAACAATCTAAATGGACCAAAAAGAGACAATAGAAAAAACTGTTAATGGCAATGTGAGAAAATGATGGTAACTAGTCTGGCCCTAATTCAGGTTTTTTATTTTTTTAATGTAACCCAGTGCGGGATCAGTCAGCGGCAGCTTCCAGCATGCGCGATTCATTTGCAGTCTGGATGCAGAGGGGTGAACATCTCCTGCTCTGACTGCATCTGGGAGGAACCGCTGCGCGAGGACTGTGGGTGCTTTGGGACGGGGGTGGGGCCCACGGCAGCACCCGCTCCTCGTTGAGAAGAGTAAGAACGATATGTGGCTTTCACGTCAGAGTCTCCAAAAGTCTCAAATAACACCAGAAAAAGTCGCTAGATTTGTTGCTAGTCGCTTTTTTGAAAAATGTGACGCTAGAGGGGTCTGAATATTCGCTAAATATAGCTACAAAGTCGCTAAGTTGGCAACACTGCTGTGACAGTAGGAGTGAAGTTTATTGAACAAGTGGACTCTTGCCCTTTGGCTGATCCATTTGTGGTTGCGCGGTGTGTGAAAAAAAGAGTTGGGTCATGTGGAATCAGTGAGGGTAACCAGAAGTGGTCTAGTGATAAGTGTGTTTCTGTTGGGTAGAGGGAGAATGCGCTCGGAGTAAAACGAATGGTGGCAAGAAAAGTTCATTGTTTTGTTCTCAAGAAAAGGGCACCAATGAAAGGAGTGATAAACTGGGGTAGCATTAAATATAACAGTTGACCAGCTGAGGGATAAGATTTGCAGTGTATCTGATGTTAGTCGTTTGATGCGGAAAGAGTGGGGAAACAGAAGATACATTGTGTCTGTTCTTTTGAGTTTTGATGTTGAGTCTTTGCCCGACAAAGTGAAGTTAGGATATGTTATCCTGTATGTGCCGAATACATTACGATGTTACGGGTGTCAAGCTTATGGGCATGTGGCAGCAGTGTGTAGGAGTTCAAGGTGTGAGAAATGTTCAGAAGGGCATGAGACAAAGGAATGTGTACTATTGGGGAACGTGTTAATTGTAGGGGTACCCATGGAGCTGGGGATCAGAAATGTCCCGAGCGAGAGAGGCAGGTTGAGGTTTCCAGGTTAGAGTAGAGCCATACCAGTCCAGAGTAAGATTGGATTTTTAACATTTATAAAAATGGTTACCAATTGTACTGCAGGGATGGATCGGAAGTCACGTAAAATTGAGTTTGTGGTGGCAGCTGCAGAGAGGCATTTGGGTGTGCGACACTTGACATCAGAAGAGTTACAAGATGTGTTAGGTGGCGATGTCCCATTATTTCAGGATAATGGCATGAGGTAGAAATAAATGCATTTAATTAGTGGAGTAGGGTAGTGTTCATTTTTATTTTATATAATTTTGAATTAGTGAGTAGTGTTAGATGGTAGGGTATTTATTTAGAACCTTTTTATTTTTCAAGCAAAGAATAAAGGGTGTTGTACTACAGTCTAGTAGGTGGCGGTAATGCAACAAATTGGATGCAAACCGATGTTAAACCCCAGAAGAAGAAGAAATTGTGCCTTTGCACACGTTCTGAACGTCTGTGTAGTAACAGGTACATTTCATGTGTCTGAAAGTAGCACATTGAGTTTGACTTCCGGCATGTCGCGATGAATCGCTTTCCCAGGTAGGGAGGAGATGTTTCTAAATATGGATCAAATTGTTACAATTAGTAATTTACAGAATGCAAGGCGTTGGTGAGAAAAATTTAGAGAGAAATTAAAACTACTTTTTCCACATAGCATTACAACTACAAAGCTGACGCTGGCTAGCTAGCTTATTTTCATTGAAATAGCATGGCTAGTTGGCTAGCTAGCGATAGTATTTTGTCTAGCCTGGTATATGGACAATATACCACGGATAAGGGCTGTTATGCTCAATGCGGAGTGCCTGGATACAGCCCTTAGCCGTGGTATATTGGCCATATACCACAAACCCCCAAGGTGCCTTATTGCTATATAACTGGTTACCAACGTAATTACAACAGTAAACAAGTAATATTGACTCACCCGTAGTATACGGTCTGATATACCATGGCTTGCTATCTGTCTCATGTTGTACCGGTCATCAACATGAACAAGATTGAATTCTGTTGAATTGGCAACTGACTAAATTCTTGTTAAGAAGATGTTGCTGTTCAGAATGACATGTGTATGACTGTTGATGTTCACAGGAATCTCCAAATACTATGTTGAATGAGCACCGCGGATGAAAGAGGGGGAGGAAAATAGACAACTTCCTTCTACCACACCTTCACCAAGTCATACAATGTTTGCTTCATAAACAATTGTTACATCAGAAATAAATACAACATTATTTTAGTTTATTCTGTTTCAGTTTTTTTTAAATGCTGGATGTGAGTAATTTAGCAGGTCCATAGTATAATGTATTGTTTTGAAACTTTTATTTAAATATATATTCAGTCAAAACTCACTTTTTGCTAAAGTAATGTGTTTTCTACTGTTACTTTTTACATACTGATACAGTCTCATTAGTTTTGAGCTAGACTATGATTGGGTAATGTCTACTGTAAATGTCTACTATCCTTTTTTAAATGTTTATGATTGAAATTAGCACAGTTTTTTAATAGTTTGTTTCTACTGTCTGGTGAGGAAGTGGGCAATATGGATACATTGGAGGAGGAAGGGAGAGTTAATGACAAATCAGAACTTGGACAATGTCAGGGAATAAATAGGAAAATGTCCAGCCTATCAATGACAAAATAAACAGGTTCAGAGGTAGCTGTCATGTCTTTGGCATCATTAAAGTTAACTGTTATTTTATCAAATCAATTCTCTGTAATTATTATTACGTGATTAAACGAATCATGTAAATGTAATTAACTAGGAAGTCGGGGCACCAAGGAAAATCTTCAGATTACAAAGTTATAATTTTCCTAATTTAACTCTTCAGATATTATTATATCTGATCAATTAGTCTTCTAATGAATTATTCTTTGCCTCACGTTAGTCTCATTCCAAACGTCGTAAATTGTTGGTTATCTGCACGAACCCAGATTTTACTATGAATCATCCATACACCAATTGTCTTAATAATTTATTTACTAACTAACTAAATAATCACAGAAATACATAAACAAACAAGGTGATATGGTTACAAGGAAATGATAGGGGAGGTTCCCTTGTGGGCTAAGCCGATATGCTGGCTTGGTGGACAAAGGGAAGTGGGTGTGGACTGAGAAGGGGGCGAAAGACAAAAGAGACACTACGCAGTTGATAATTGAAATGCTAATCCTTTGCACATGAACGCTCACTCATTCGGGAATAATTGGGATCAATTATATATTTACGCCTAGTGTGTTGTCGTGATCTCTGTTGGAATCGTCAGTCCTTCTGTTGGAATGTTCATCAGAGCATCTCCGCTTCCCTGAAGTATTTTGCGGTTAGAATGGATACTTCAGAGTACCATTCAGAAATGTTCTTATAGTATAGATGTTTCGGCGGTTGTCGGTCTCCGCATCTCAGGTTGACATAATTTCTAGCTGCAGACTAATAATTTGTATCTAAGATTTGCTCTTATTCTGTCGTGATCGATAGACTCAGAGTTGAACCATTTCCTGACGTGTAGCCAATGCTCTACGTGGTATGGTTAGGAATTCAACAACCATTACAACCTTAGCTTAGACTGAGGTTTCTGTGGTCTCTACTCAAACCTTTGCCCCCTCAACTGACCGAGGTATGCATGGTCTGAAGAGGATTTCTTCAGGTGGGTTTTTTTATTCATAACAGTAGAAAAGGGCTGTTCCATGATGCCAGATCATGTCTGTGCTCATGGGGGCGGGCCAATGACTTGGTTAAATTTTAAAGGGAATACAATTCTCTTTCATTAAAAGGTTTAACATCACCTTACATATTTTCACAAATAGTTTAATCTTTACTCATTCATTTTATACAATAATTAGATGCAAACCTCATAACGGAGGCACCTGTATAAAGAGAGTAATGGTAATGTGGCTGTATTGTCTTTCATGAGTTCACAAACATGAAACAAAACGGACCGGGTCGTAGCTGGCTTCTCCACCGACCGTTTACACATTCTCCAAAACATGGATATTGTTCAGTTCTCAAGTTCTGTGATGTAGAAGAAGTTCCTTTGTTCTACTGTGAAACTCTCTCTCTATCTCTATACTGCATGGCCAGGAGGAGAGAGTCTCCTCCAGGAATTTACGACCTGAGATAACAGAACCTGGGTGTAGGAGAGGGGGATGCCACGATCTATACCCATAAAGGGCCATGCCATGACATAGCCTTAACATGCAAAAATGTAATGTTATCTTATGTACTGGACAGAGGCTAGCCAGCTATTCTCAAAACATTGGATTACCAACTTGAGCAGTGACATATCAGTTTGCAGCACATTTTCACATGGACATATATACACGGAATAAAAATATAAATGCATCATGTAAAGTGATTGGTTTCATGAGCTGAAATAAACGATGCCAGACAGTTTCCATATGCACAAAAAGCTTATTTCTCTCAAATGTTGCACCCTGGTCCTTCCTCCACTGCCTCCATAACAGTTCATCAATTCCTTTTTAGAAAACATTTTAATTCGGTCTTTGTGGTTTGGAAAGCATAGTGACTATTATTATTATTATTTATCAAACAAATGGAGTTTTGGAAAAGTAGGTACTTTTCACCAGACAATCCCATCTGGTGGATGGAAAGTGTTGTATAAAGTGTTGTAAATAGTGTTGTATAAAGTGTTGTATAAAGTGTTGTATATAGTGTTGTAAATAGTGTTGTAAATAGTGTTGTATATAGTGTTGTATAAAGTGTTGTATATAGTGTTGTATATAGTGTTGTATAAAGTGTTGTATAAAGTGTTGTATAAAGTGTTGTATAAAGTGTTGTATAAAGTGTTGTATAAAGTGTTGTATATAGTGTTGTATAAAGTGTTGTATATAGTGTTGTATATAGTGTTGTATATAGTGTTGTATATAGTGTTGTATATAGTGTTGTATAAAGTGTTGTATAAAGTGTTGTATATAGTGTTGTATATAGTGTTGTATATAGTGTTGTATAAAGTGTTGTATATAGTGTTGTATAAAGTGTTGTATATAGTGTTGTATATAGTGTTGTATATAGTGTTGTATATAGTGTTGTATATAGTGTTGTATATAGTGTTGTATAAAGTGTTGTATAAAGTGTTGTATATAGTGTTGTATATAGTGTTGTATATAGTGTTGTATAAAGTGTTGTATATAGTGTTGTATAAAGTGTTGTATATAGTGTTGTATATAGTGTTGTATATAGTGTTGTATATAGTGTTGTATATAGTGTTGTATATAGTGTTGTATAAAGTGTTGTATAAAGTGTTGTATATAGTGTTGTATATAGTGTTGTATATAGTGTTGTATAAAGTGTTGTATATAGTGTTGTATAAAGTGTTGTATAAAGTGTTGTATATAGTGTTGTATATAGTGTTGTATATAGTGTTGTATAAAGTGTTGTATATAGTGTTGTATAAAGTGTTGTATATAGTGTTGTATAAAGTGTTGTATATAGTGTTGTATATAGTGTTGTATAAAGTGTTGTATATAGGGTTGTATATAGTGTTGTATATAGTGTTGTATAAAGTGTTGTATATAGTGTTGTATATAGTGTTGTATATAGTGTTGTATATAGTGTTGTATAAAGTGTTGTATAAAGTGTTGTATAAAGTGTTGTATAAAGTGTTGTATATAGTGTTGTATAAAGTGTTGTATATAGTGTTGTATAAAGTGTTGTATATAGTGTTGTATATAGTGTTGTATATAGTGTTGTATATAGTGTTGTATATAGTGTTGTATATAGTGTTGTATATAGTGTTGTATATAGTGTTGTATAAAGTGTTGTATATAGTGTTGTATAAAGTGTTGTATATAGTGTTGTATAAAGTGTAGTAAATAGTGTTGTATAAAGTGTTGTATATAGTGTTGTATATAGTGTTGTATATAGTGTTGTATATAGTGTTGTATAAAGTGTTGTATATAG
This sequence comes from Oncorhynchus mykiss, assembly GCF_013265735.2. Lineage (NCBI taxonomy): Eukaryota > Metazoa > Chordata > Actinopteri > Salmoniformes > Salmonidae > Oncorhynchus > Oncorhynchus mykiss. The sequence goes on from NC_048590.1 coordinate 40,674,878, forward strand.
TGTTGTATAAAGTGTAGTAAATAGTGTTGTATAAAGTGTTGTATATAGTGTTGTATATAGTGTTGTATAAAGTGTTGTATATAGTGTTGTATATAGTGTTGTATATAGTGTTGTATATAGTGTTGTATATAGTGTTGTATATAGTGTTGTATAAAGTGTTGTATATAGTGTTGTATAAAGTGTAGTAAATAGTGTTGTATAAAGTGTTGTATATAGTGTTGTAAATAGTGTTGTAAATAGTGTTGTAAATAGTGTTGTATATAGTGTTGTATATAGTGTTGTATAAAGTGTTGTATAAAGTGTTGTATAAAGTGTTGTATATAGTGTTGTATATAGTGTTGTATATAGTGTTGTATATAGTGTTGTATATAGTGTTGTATATAGTGTTGTATAAAGTGTTGTATATAGTGTTGTATAAAGTGTTGTATATAGTGTTGTATATAGTGTTGTATATAGTGTTGTGTATATAGTGTTGTATAAAGTGTTGTATAAAGTGTTGTATATAGTGTTGTATAAAGTGTTGTATATAGTGTTGTATATAGTGTTGTATATAGTGTTGTGTATATAGTGTTGTATAAAGTGTTGTATAAAGTGTTGTATATAGTGTTGTATAAAGTGTTGTATAAAGTGTTGTATAAAGTGTTGTATATAGTGTTGTATAAAGTGTTGTATATAGTGTTGTGTATATAGTGTTGTATAAAGTGTTGTATAAAGTGTTGTATATAGTGTTGTATAAAGTGTTGTATAAAGTGTTGTATAAAGTGTTGTATATAGTGTTGTATATAGTGTTGTATATAGTGTTGTGTATATAGTGTTGTATAAAGTGTTGTATAAAGTGTTGTATATAGTGTTGTATAAAGTGTTGTATAAAGTGTTGTATATAGTGTTGTATAAAGTGTTGTATATAGTGTTGTATATAGTGTTGTATATAGTGTTGTATAAAGTGTTGTATAAAGTGTTGTATAAAGTGTTGTATATAGTGTTGTATATAGTGTTGTATAAAGTGTTGTATATAGTGTTGTATAAAGTGTTGTATAAAGTGTTGTATAAAGTGTTGTATATAGTGTTGTATAAAGTGTTGTATATAGTGTTGTATATAGTGTTGTATATAGTGTTGTATAAAGTGTTGTATATAGTGTTGTATAAAGTGTTGTATATAGTGTTGTATAAAGTGTTGTATATAGTGTTGTATAAAGTGTTGTATAAAGTGTTGTATATAGTGTTGTATATAGTGTTGTATAAAGTGTTGTATAAAGTGTTGTATAAAGTGTTGTATATAGTGTTGTATATAGTGTTGTATATAGTGTTGTATATATTTTTTTCACATGGACTTAGAGCTTGATACCTCAGATGATGAAAAATGATGGATAGCTAATTCAAATAAATACCTTTATGAATTATGAAGCCTTTATGTGCTTTTTTCAATACATCAATGCTTTAAAAAATCACAAAATGTGACGTTATCTACCAAATAAGTTGTTTTCTGAAATTATTAAAAAGCTAACTACAAAAACACAATTCCTTACCCAATAGGCTAAACAGGTGTAATGAACATGTGTAAATATGTGCCCATAACAAGCGTTCTAATCACCTGTAAATGCACACTGGACAGGTGTAATGCACAATGACAGTAAAACAGTCATTGAAATTGTTGAGGGGTGATGTCTTTCTGGTTTCATTCTACAAAATGTTCTTTAGGGTCGAGTCTGAAGCTGCTGTACAAACCCAAAAAGTAGAAGATGCAAAAACAAAACTTAAGAACGGGAAGCATAGAAATAGCATACATAGAATGGATCTACCACTTCTTAGACTTGCTTTCAAGTCAAAGGATAAAAAAGTGAGTTAAAGATCTATGTTAATTTGGTCAGGTTGCCCAAAAAGTTACATAATGCCACTTTAATGTTCCACAAAAGTATCATAAAAATATTGAAATTATGCATATACTCTCTAATTTATCCTTCTTTACAATAAAGTAGTAAGTGTTCCACTTTGCCAATCAAGGTGTCCCAATTTGTCAGTATCGACTGAAAAAATGTGGTCTCAGGACAATGTTTGAAAAAGTCATCCATCCTGTATTTAATATTGATTTATTTTGTATAAGTTAATAATGGAGTTCTTAAGCTATTTAGAATGGTATCATGTTGAGGGTTAAGACATTGGGATGATTCTGTAAAGTGTTCGGAAAAGCAAATTACAGAAAGTGTCCCACTTTACCAATACTCACCCTATATCATTTACAGTTGAAGTCGGAAGTTTACATACACTTAGGTTGGAGTCATTAAAACTTGTTTTTCAACTACTCCACACATTTCTTGTTAACAAACTATAGTTTTGGCAAGTCGGTTAGAACATCTAATTTGTGGTTGACACAAGTCATTTTTCCAACAAATGTTTACAGACAGATTATTTCACTTATAATTCACTGTATCACAATTCCAGTGGGTCAGAAATGTACATACACTATGTTGACTGTGCCTTTAAACAGCTTGGAAAATTCCAGAAAATTATGTCATGGTTTTAGAAGCTTCTGATAGGCCAATTGACATTATTTGAGTGTGACCTGTGGATATATTTCAAGGCCTACCTTCAAACTCAGTGCCACTTTGCTTGACATCATGGGAAAATCAAAAGAAATCAGCCAAGACCTCAGAAAAAAAATTGGTTGGTTCAAAATTGGTTGGTCTGGATCATCCTTGGGAGCAATTTCCAAACGCCTGAAGGTACCACGTTCATCTGTACAAACAATAGTACGCAAGTATAAATACCATGGGACCACGCAGCCGTCATACCACTCAGGAAGGAGACACATTCTATCTTCTAGAGATTAACGTACTTTGGTGCGAAAAGTGCAAATCAATCCCAGAACAACAGCAAAGGACCTTGTGAAGATGCTGGAGGAAATGGGTACAAAGAATATCTCTATCCACAGTAAAACGAGTCCTATATCTACATAACCTGAAAGGCCGCTCAGCAAGGAAGAAGCCACTGCTCCAAAACCGCCATAAAAAGCCAGACTACGGTTTGCAACTGCACATGGGGACAAAGATCATACTTTTTGGAAAAATGTCCTCTGGTCTGATGAAACAAAAATAGAACTGTTTGGCCATAATGACCATCGTTATGTTTGGAGGAAAAGGGGGAGGCTTGCAAGCATAATAACACCATCCCAACTGTGAAGCATGGGAGTGGCAGCATCATGTTGTGGGGGTACTTTGCTGCAGGAGGGACTGGTGCACTTCACAAAATAGATGGCATCATGAGGGTGGAAAATTATGTGGATACATTGAAGCAACATCTCAAGACATCACTCAGGATGTTAAAGCTTGGTCACAAATGGGTCTTCCAAATGGACAATGACCCCAAGCTTACTTCCAAAGTTGTGGCAAAATGGCTTAAGGACAACAAAGTCAAGTTATTGGAGTGGCCATCACAAAGCACTGACCTCAATCCTATAGAAAATTTGTGGGGAAAACTGAAAAAGCGTGTGCGAGCAGGAAGGCCTACAAACCTGACTCAGTTACACCAGTTCTGTCAGGAGGAATGGGCCAAAATTCACCCAACCTATTGTGGGAAACTTGTGGAAGTCTACCCAAAATGTTTGACCCAAGTTAAGCAATTTAAAGGCAATGCTACCAAATACTAATTGAGTGTACGTATGTAAACTTCTGATCCACTGGGAATGTGATGAAGAAATAAAAGCTGAAATAAATCATTCTCTCTACCATTAATTTGACATTTCACATTCTTTAAATAAAGTGTTGATCCTAACTGACCTAAGACAGGGAATTTTTACTAGGATTAAATGTCAGGAATTGTGAAAAACTGAGTTTAAATGTATTTGGCTAAGGTGTAAACGTGTAAACTTCAGACTTCAACTGCACAATTAAATGTGGAGAGTGGAGGCTGTTATAGCAGCAAAGGGGGGACCAACTCCATATTCATTCCCATGATTTTGGTAGTGTATTTCATTTAAGACATTTTCAAAAAATTCTAAAAACATGTTTTCACTTTGTAATTATGGGGTATTGTGTGTAGATGGGTGAGAATTAGTTTTATTTAATCTATTTTGAATTCAGGCTGTAACACAACAAAATGGAATAAGTCACGGGTATGATTACTTTCTGAAGGCACAGGATAACCCACTAACAGACCTTATAACCAGAGAGGAAGAGGCGATAGATCATCTTTTTTGCCAAATAGCTAGATGCTACTTTATCACGTCATGCATGGTTTGTTTGTGGCCCTGGTAACAATAACTAATGGTAGCTAGCTGGAGTGATGTGTGCATCATTCTCCTCCTAAAATGCATTGCATGGTCAATCTGATGTCTGCATTGGCCTGCAGCATTTACGGTGATATGGTCTCTGCCATATGCGCTTCATGGAGCAGCGCAGAGCTGTTGTGAAGGAAGTTGTCAAGGAAGTGAGTGTGTATTTATACAGGACCTCCCGCCCTCACCTACCGTCAACCAATCATGTCAATGCAGAGCTATACAGAGCCCTGCATTGTTACATCATTTGGGAGGCACAATGCAGTGCAGAGCTCAATTTGGCCTCTGCATGCCTCTGGAGACTCCACAATTGCATCACACCCTCCATATGGAGCCTCTGACCACATTTTCGGATCAAGCATAAATTGTCTTTTACCCCCCATGTGTGTCCGTCCCAGGCCAGGTAGCTCCCTCATGCTCCTCTGTTGTGTAATGGAAGACTTGTAGCTTGGGGCTAATAACCAATGATATATATAAAGTCTGGATTGCTGATGCTATGAATTGGCCATTAAGAGGCTTTGAAGCCACTGGTCGGCCATATTGTCATTACCCAGTAGGCGCAGTCCTCCCTCCATAGCAGTGTTTCTCAACTCTGGTCCTCGTACACCGCCAACAGCACACATTTCTGTTGTAGCCCTGGACAAAAGCATCTGATTCAATGTGTCAAGGTCTTGATGATTAGTTGAGTGGTAGAATCAGGTGTACTTGTCCAGGGGGCCATAACAAAAATATGTACTGTTGGGGGGTACTGGAGGACTGAAACACTGCTCCATAGGAATTCATGGATTTCTACAGTATTTCAATTGAATGTTTCAAGGACAAAATGACATGTATTTAAGTATGATTTCTTTGTAATGGGGACACTATCGTTAGTAATCTCAAACATATACTAAGGAAAATATTTGTATATATTTTTTTATGTTTGGCTCACATAATATAATTTAAAATTATGCATTAAGGTGTCTATAATATTCTAAATGTGGCAAAAATAAATGTAGACATTAATAAATCCCAAATATTTTTTACTACCGTGTTGGCGTGCCAAGATGGAGGTTCAGTGGCTTCAACACAGCGCCCCCTATCTGTCATCAAGTGTATATATAAATCATTGCCAATAACCAAGGACTGAACACAAGAAAGGTTGGCGTACCCAACTATTGTATTATTCTGCATTATGTTCTACATTTCTACATTTGAGAATAATGTAACCAACCTATTGACTTCTAATGTAATGTGTCTGACCGTCTTGATGGACACAAATTATGAGGAAAAATAAGAGTAACTCAACATTTTATTCCTTCTTCATAATACAGTAATTAAAATATGACAGTTAAATATGATAAGGACTGAGTCTTATAAAAGACAATGGTTAAAACACAGAAATAAATCAAGCATTTCTATATTGAAAATATACAGCACATAAGTTGATTTACATTTTCCTGTTCTGTTTGATAGATTTTCATCACAGTGTGTGTGTGTGTGTGTGTGTGTGTGTGTGTGCGTGCGTGTGCATTAAGGTAGTAAGTGATCCCTTCATTATTTCCCGAGACACTCAACTAGTAGCTACTTGTGTGGAATATACACATCTATACAAAGTAGTATACAGTATTTTTCAATGGATATCAAACTAATCTTATTTTTTTTAAATCAAGTTATCAACGCCGCTAGTAGCATTTGAATATATATATATATATATATATTTATTTATTTATTTATATATTGATCACTTTTTGCATAGGTCATTTGTTTGCTATAATGTTCATTTCCTAGAACACCATCATATTTGTGTATACTAGCCTACATACACAGTGTACAAAACATTAAGGACACCTTGAGTTGCTCGCAGAACAGCCTCAATTAGCGTTCCACAGGAATGCTGGCCCATGTTGACTCCAATGTTTTCCACAGTTGTGTCAAGTTGGCTGGATGTCCTTAGGGTGGTGGACCTTTCTTGATACACATGGGAAACTGTTGAGTGTGAAAAACCCAACAGCATTACAGTTCTTGACACAAACTGGTGCACCTGACACCTACTGCCATACCCCGTTCAAAGGCACTTAAATATTTTGTCTTGGCCATTCACCCTCTGAATGGCACTCATACACAATACATGTCTCAATTGTCACAAGGCTTAAAAATCCTTCTTTAACCTGTCTCCTCCCGTTCATCTATACTGATCGAAGTGGATTTAACAAGTGACATCAATAAGGGATCATAGCTTTCACCTGGTCAGTCTATGTCATGGAAAGAGCAGGTGTTCTTAATGTTTTGTGTACAGTGTGTATCATCTGTTGTTCCCCCAAAAGAAGAATTATACATATAGGCTAGCTGCAAGCAGCAATGACCTGGGCCCAAGCCTTTTGACTCTTCCTCAAATATTTTGCCCTTATTTAAGTCATCAAATTTAGCCACAACACCAACTCTGTGTTTAGGGATGTCTATCTGAAAGCAGCAGTGGTGGGATTTGAACCTGGGCCGCCATGGGTTGGCATGTACAAGACGAAGGGACTAGCCCATGCCGGCCTCAGGGTTGAGAACTATGGAGGAGTCTGTATGTATGAACTACAGGTTCTGGTCTTGACTCAATCTTTTGCTCTTAGACTAATATCATTTATGCCATTTATCAGACACTTATATCTAAAGAAACTTACTGTCATGCTTGCCAAAAATGTTTTACATATGAATGGTCCCAGATATCAAACCCACTATCCTGGCATTGCAAGCACCATGCTCTACCAACTGTGCTACAGAGGACCACTATCTGGGTAGTGGACAAGTGCACATTTAAGGAAAAAGTATACCGTGTTGAGATGCATAGCCAGCAGGGGGCTCCAACTAGCCTGGGACCAGTCTGTTATCTAACATCCCAGTCCCACTCTGTGTCAAATACCAAAGATTTACCAGATGTATTGGGTCACCAATTTACACCATCCCTCCAAGTTTGGTCTCTATAGGTCAAACTATTTAAGCACTATAGCTCTCTTAAAATTGGAATAATAATAATAATATGTCAGAATAATAATATCCTTAACAAGAACACTAACTGTAAGTTGCTCTGGATAAGAGCATCTGTTACATGACTAATATATATAATAATACGAGTTTTCCAGCCCGATTCAGGGTTTGGACCCCTAATTATGCACCACATGTACAATTCCAACGGGGGGCAGCATAGGCATTGGCAGTGTAATTGACCCATCCCAGGCAGTGTAATTGACCCATCCCAGGCAGTGTCCGGTCCTTGTGCCCATATATCCCTGAGTCCATATGTCTGTGTTGTGTCATCACTATTTGGTCATGCTAGACAAGACGGAAGAGCCTCACTTTCTAACCTTTAACCTTTCCCATAACCTTATCTCTAACCATCACCTTTTCATTTAAACTGATAGCAACTAACTCCTGGATATTGATGAAAGTGCCTTGGTTGTCCCTTGTGGCCATCTAGTGACTGCTGAGAGGGTCGGTCTATGAGTAGAAGGTGAGGACGCTCTTGTGGTTGCCTCTGATCAACATGGTGGGAGGGAGGTTCTTGGTGAGGATGTCCAACCAGGCCATGTAGAGGTGGTCAGAGACTGAGCCTAGACGGGCGATGGGCATACTCCTGCAAAGAGGGAAGTACAGTATTAAACCTAAGTTATCTAAACAGTTGGCTATTAGCAGCAGGGTCACCACTATATGGCCGTAGGTGTCTCAGGGGGATTTCACACATGCGTCTAATACATAGTTGAAACAGGACAGATATAAGCACCAACCAAATGATTATTATTGTTGTTATTATTGTTATATACCTCAGGTAGCTTCATCGTTTTGTGACGCATTGGACTATCATATTTATGTCTTTTTTACAGAGAGATTGATAGATGATGAAATGGCTCTTGTTGGTGTCTCTTATAATTAGGGCCTAGAGTTTTTCCTGAACACATGGTGACCTGACCAGGAAAAACTCTACAGTATATTGTACTTACACTATGATGAGGTTGGCAGCTCGGGAGTTCTCCTGCAGTAGTTCATTCAGCCTGACCTGGAGGTTGGTCTGGAGGAGAGAGGACACAAAGTGGTGGTGGGCCACATGGTTGGTATGACAACCATGTAAGGCTTCAGTGAAAACACAGCTGTCTACTTCTGTTGCTACTGCATCATGGGACTGTTGGATTCTATTGTCCAGATGAATACATTACATTCTACTACAAGAAGATAGAGTTGAGCACAGTGCTTGACTTGGACTGAAAAAGGTTCCGGTACTCATTTTGGGTGCAGGGACTGTTTATATTTAGGTGCAGGAGTTCCACAATACTTTGGAGCTAATATTCTATAAGGGGAAAAGGAGCTCAAGCAATGGAACATTTGAGGTGCTGGTACTCAGCCCCGGTGAGCTGCCCAACTCAAGCACTGGTTGAGCATGTTCATTCATGTTGTACTGCAATGAGCACAGTATGTGGTTGTTAATCAGTAGAAGTTATTGGTCTCTGTGGTGAGCACTGTGCAGTGTTCTGGCTCTACAAGTCTCTATGGTGAGCAGTCACTGGTCTGTCTCTAGACTCCACCTTTTCCTCGAAGGTGTCCAGCTCGGCGTCAGAGATCTTCCAGGGGTTGTCTTTCCTCAGAGCCTCGGCCAGAGTGGTGCTCTTTGACCCCTCGTGAAGACGGAACGGCTCAATCATGTCCTCAAACATCTTCCAGCTGGGGGACGAACACAGACAGCAGTTAGCTGGGTTAATCAGGTATTATTCATTGATCCTATGACTTTATATTTTACCTGTGCATGTTATCATTCATCTTGGCACAGAATGAAATCGACTACTCTGACACCAGAGATGGAGCAGTTTGAAGCTGAGTTGTCTTTTCTTGTGTAAATACTGAATGAGACAAAGTTCTGCGTCTGTTTTATATAGTCATTAACTATCTCACTATAATAGAGCCTTTATCCATTTCCTGACTGGTGTTGCTTTCGGCTGACTGCTGATCACATCCCTGACGTGTGGTTGGTCAGCTGAGAGTGACCTCATGGCTACAGTACAGAATGTCTGGAATCTCTCCCACCACAGCATGTGAGCGACAGTGTGTGTGTGTGAGCAGTCACATCTCCCCAAGGTTGTGTGTGTGTGTGTGTGTGTGTGTGTGTGTGTGTGTGTGTGTGTGTGTGTGTGTGTGTGTGTGTGTGTGTGTGTGTGTGTGTGTGTGTGTGTGTGTGTGTGTGTGTGTGTGTGTTTATATTACCTGTTAGAGTTGGGGTTTTGGGTGATGTCGTCGATGACGTGGATGTCTGCATATTTGATCCTGAACTTCTCCAGCAGAGACTTCATCCTATAAACACAGACACACACAGAGGCACACACTGATCACCACTGCTATGAGCTGCGATATAACAGGTCTTATTTCCAAAGATGTGCTTGTTTAGCCAGTCTGTTTCTACTCTCTTGCCAACTCCTTATGGAATTGTAATGTGTGGCATGACCATGGCAGAAAAGGATTAGTGACAAGTACAAACAGATCTGGGACCAGGCTAGTGGTTGTTGATGATTAGACTGTATTATCTTCCTCTATTCATAAATTATTGAAATTGATTATACGTACTCATGCCTGTCCTGCTCGACACGTCCCGGCTGGCCAGCGATGAAGATCCTCATCTTGCAGTCTTTGAACTTCTTACGGGTTGTCAGGATGTAGGGCAGCAGTAGGGTTAGACCTGACACACAGACACACAGACAGAGATACAGGCAGAGAAAGAGAGAGCGTGAGGGAGGGAGGTAGGTAGCTATTTCAATCTATAAGCCTATTATGTGAAGATGTTGTGGTCTATAGTGAAGAGAGTGATATAGACATGCTGTGGTCTATAATGAAGAGAGTGATATAGACATTCTGTGGTCTATAATGAAGAGAGACTTAGACATGCTGTGGTCTATAATGAAGAGAGGGATATAGCCATGCTGTGGTCTATAGTGAAGAGTATGATATAGACATGCTGTGGTCTATAATGAAGAGAGTGATATAGCCATGCTGTGGTCTATAATGAAGAGAGTGATATAGACATGCTGTGGTCTATAATGAAGAGAGACTTAAAGACATGATGGGGTCTATAATGAAGAGAGTGATATAGACATGCTGTGGTCTATAATGAAGAGAGTGATATAGACATGCTGTGGTCTATAATGTTGGAGAGTGATATCGACATGTTGTGGTCTATAATGAAGAGAGTGATATACACATTCTGTGGTCTATAATGAAGAGAGTGATATAGACATGCTGTGGTCTATAATGAAGAGAGACTTATAGACATGCTGTGGTCTATAATGAAGAGAGGGATATAGCCATGCTGTGGTCTATAGTGAAGAGTATGATATAGACATGCTGTGGTCTATAATGAAGAGAGACTTATAGACATGCTGTGGTCTATAATGAAGAGTGATATAGACCTGCTGGGGTCTATAATGAAGAGTGATATAGACCTGCTGGGGTCTATAATGAAGAGTGATATAGACATGCTGGGGTCTATAATGAAGAGAGTGATATAGACATGCTGTGGTCTATAGTGAAGAGAGTGATATAGACATGCTGTGGTCTATAATGAAGAGTGATATAGACATGCTGTGGTCTATAATGAAGAGAGTGATATAGACATGCTGTGGTCTACAATGAAGAGAGTGACATAGACATGCTGTGGTCTATAATGAAGAGAGTGATATAGACATGCTGTGGTCTATAATGAAGAGTGATATAGACATGCTGTGGTCTATAAGGAAGAGAGTGATATAGACATGCTGTGGTCTATAGTGAAGAGAGTGATATAGACATGCTGTGGTCTATAGTGAAGAGAGTGATATAGACATGCTGGGGTCTATAATGAAGAGAGTGATATAGACATGTTGTGGTCTATAATGAAGAGAATGATATAGACATGCTGTGGTCTATAGTGAAGAGAGTGATATAGACATGCTGTGGTCTATAATGTTGGAGAGTGATATAGACATGCTGGGGTCTATAATGAAGAGAGTGATATAGACATGCTGTGGTCTATAATGAAGAGAGTGATATAGACATGCTGTGGTCTATAATGTGTCACCGTTGTGTGATGTGTAAAGAGAGGTCGCCTACCTCCGTCATCAAACATCCACCAGACATCGATGGTTCCTTTGCCCTGTTTCCTCTGGAACTGAGTGCTGTTGGACACCAGCCTTTCATTCACTACCACTACCTGGGGAGACTGGGGGGTCGTCACTGATGCTGGGGGAGAGAAAAGAAAAGAGAACACATTAGTAATGTGTTTAATAATACAGTAATAGGCATTTACGACCAAGTATGCTCAGTTCCTATGATCATTCATCTCTCTCTGTGCCTCTCTCTCTGTATGTCTCTTATCTCTTCCCCTCTCTTTTTCCCCAAGGTTGGTGTGTGTGTGTGTGTGTGTGTGTGTGTGTGTGTGTGTGTGTGTGTGTGTGTGTGTGAGTGTGTGAGTGTGTGAGTGAGTGAGTGAGTGAGTGAGTGAGTGAGTGAGTGATCTGGTACCTCTGGAAGTGAGGCCTTGTGTAGATAAGTTCCGTGACTTCCTGAAGATGGATTTCCCCTTATTCTCCTCAGCCAGCTCTTCTTTCTCCAGATCCTTCTGCTCCTGGGCTTCTCTCTCCATCTCCTCTGGGGGGCGGTAGAGAGACACGTTACAACAGGGTTCTACTCATCATTACATCATTAGTGTACATCGTAGCCATAGCAAAACGTTTTGCGATGGAAAACCAAAATGAAGTTTAGCTCGTCCCTCCCTGTTTCAGTCCATTTCCCCCTGGGTTGTCCCTAGTGAATACAACCCATCACATTAGACCACTGTGTCTCAAACCTCTCCTGGGTTGTCCCTAGTGAATACGACCCATCACATTAGACCACTGTGTCTCAAACCTCTCCTGGGATGTCCCTAGTGAATACGACCCATCACATTAGACCACTCTGTCTCAAACCTCTCCTGGGTTGTCCCTAGTGAATACAACCCATCACATTAGACCACTGTGTCTCAAACCTCTCCTGGGTTGTCCCTAGTGAATATGACCCATCACATTAGACCACTGTGTCTCAAACCTCTCCTGGGTTGTCCCTAGTGAATACAACCCATCACATTAGACCACTCTGTCTCAAACCTCTCCTGGGTTGTCCCTAGTGAATACGACCAATCACATTAGACCACTGTGTCTCAAACCTCTCCTGGGTTGTCCCTAGTGAATACGACCCATCACATTAGACCACTGTGTCTCAAACCTCTCCTGGGTTGTCCCTAGTGAATACAACCCATCACATTAGACCACTGTGTCTCAAACCTCTCCTGGGTTGTCCCTAGTGAATACAACCCATCACATTAGACCACTGTGTCTCAAACCTCTCCTGGGTTGTCCCTAGTGAATACAACCCATCACATTAGACCACTGTGTCTCAAACCTCTCCTGGGTTGTCCCTAGTGAATACGACCCATCACATTAGACCACTGTGTCTCAAATCTCTCCTGGGTTGTCCCAAGTGAATACGACCCATCACATTAGACCACTGTGTCTCAAACCTCTACTGGGTTGTCCCTAGTGAATATGACCCATCACATTAGACCACTGTGTCTCAAACCTCTCCTGGGTTGTCCCTAGTGAATATGACCCATCACATTAGACCACTGTGTCTCAAACCTCTCCTGGGTTGTCCCTAGTGAATATGACCCATCACATTAGACCACTGTGTCTCAAACCTCTCCTGGGTTGTCCCTAGTGAATATGACCCATCACATTAGACCACTGTGTCTCAAACCTCTCCTGGGTTGTCCCTAGTGAATTCGACCCATCACATTAGACCACTGTGTCTCAAACCTCTCCTGGGTTGTCCCTAGTGAATACGACCCATCACATTAGACCACTGTGTCTCAAACCTCTCCTGGGTTGTCGCTAGTGAATACGACCCATCACATTAGACCACTGTGTCTCAAACCTCTCCTGGGTTGTCCCTAGTGAATACGACCCATCACATTAGACCACTGTGTCTCAAACCTCTCCTGGGTTGTCGCTAGTGAATACAACCCATCACATTAGACCACTGTGTCTCAAACCTCTCCTGGGTTGTCCCTAGTGAATACGACCCATCACATTAGACCACTGTGTCTCAAACCTCTCCTGGGTTGTCCCTAGTGAATACGACCCATCACATTAGACCACTGTGTCTCAAACCTCTCCTGGGTTGTCCCTAGTGAATATGACCCATCACATTAGACCACTGTGTCTCAAACCTCTCCTGGGTTGTCCCTAGTGAATACAACCCATCACATTAGACCACTGTGTCTCAAACCTCTCCTGGGTTGTCCCTAGTGAATACGACCAATCACATTAGACCACTGTGTCTCAAACCTCTCCTGGGTTGTCGCTAGTGAATACAACCCATCACATTAGACCACTGTGTCTCAAACCTCTCCTGGGTTGTCCCTAGTGAATACAACCCATCACATTGGACCACTGTGTCTCAAACCTCTCCTGGGTTGTCCCTAGTGAATACAACCCATCACATTAGACCACTGTGTCTCAAACCTCTCCTGGGTTGTCCCTAGTGAATACGACCCATCACATTAGACCACTGTGTCTCAAACCTCTCCTGGGTTGTCCCTAGTGAATACGACCCATCACATTAGACCACTGTGTCTCAAACCTCTCCTGGGTTGTCCCTAGTGAATACAACCCATCACATTAGACCACTGTGTCTCAAACCTCTCCTGGGTTGTCCCTAGTGAATACAACCCATCACATTAGACCACTGTGTCTCAAACCTCTCCTGGGGGACCACCACAGAGTTTCAAAAATATATATAATATAATTAGAATTAATTTAACCTTTATTTAACTAGGCAAGTCAGTTAAGAACAAATTCTTATTTATAATGATGGCCTACACCGGCAAAACCCAGATAATGCTGGGCCAATTGTGCGCCGCCCTAATGGAATCCCAATCACGGCCGGTTGTGATACAGCCTGGATTTGATCCCGGGTGTCTGTAATGACGCCTCAAGCACTGAGATGCAGTGCCTTAGACCGCTGCGCCACTTGGTAGCCTACATGTTTGTTCTAACCAAGCATTTCGCTACACTCGCATTAACATCTGCTAACCATGTGTATGTGACAAATAAATTTGATTTAACCCTGCACTAACACATCCATCAACTAATCTACTAATTCTCGAGCCCTGGAGTGGTTGAATAAGGTGTGTTAGTGCTGGGCTGGAACTAAAGCCAGCAAACCCTGTATCTCTCCAGGACAGGAGTAACTACTAGATTAGTGCATCTATGACTCCTGGGGAGTGTCTCAAATTGCACTCTATTGCCTATATAGTGCACTACTTCTGACTAGGGCCCATAGCCCTGCAGTGGCTCTGTTGGTAACAGTTTATTCAGTAGATGTTATTGCTAGGAGCTGATTAGATGTGACCTTCATCTACTGCCTCTGATCTATGGACCAAAGAGCTCTCCTTATCAACTCGATCAATGTTGTCAATGTTATCAATAGTCATTGTATGATTGGGGTTGTTATATGGAAACAGCCACACAACAAACCATGAGGAGATGACTTGTGGTGTTTTTCTGACAAAGTGGGTGTACTTTAACCAGTACTATATCTATACAACAGCTCTATTTACATCACAGGCCCCGAGGCTGGAGTATTCTGACTGCTTCTGTTTTATACATTGGTGTGTGTGTGTGTGTGTGTGTGTGTGTGTGTGTGTGTGTGTGTGTGTGTGTGTGTGTGTGTGTGTGTGTGTGTGTGTGTGTGTGTGTGTGTGTGTGTGTGTGTGTGTGTGTGTGTGTGTGTGTGTGTGTGTGTGTGTGTGTGTGTGTGTGTGTGTGTGTGTGTGTGTGTGTGTGTGTGTGTGTGTATGCATGCATGCATGCATGCATGCATGCGTGTGTGTACTCACCCTGAGCCTTTATGATGTGTGAGATGTCCAGTCCCTGGTTCATCCTTAGTACCACGGTTCCGTACTCAAAGTCAAATGCATCGCTAAAAACACACACCCGGCACAGAACATACACTTTAATAACACACAGTTAGCACTTATCTTGCTTATTTTGTGTGTGTGTGTGTGTGTGTACACTGAGTATACCAAACATTAGGAACACCTTCCTAACATTGAGTTGCACCCCCCTCCCCACTTTCCCCTCAGAACAGCCTCAATTCATCGGGGCATGGACTCTGCAAGGTGTGGAAAGCGTTCCACATGGATGGTGGCCCATGTCGACTCCAATGCTTCCCACAGTTGTGTCAAGTTGTCTGGATGTCCTTTGGTTGGTGGACCATTCTTGATACACATGGGAAACTGTTGAGTGTTACAGTTTTTTTCGATTGCTAAACGACAGTGGACACAACTGGAGTCTCATGTGCAAAACTCTAACTACAGTCTGCACAGCAGCAGTTCATGTGGACCAAATACTAGTTCGTTTTTCATTGCTTGAACACAGTTTTCAAAACTCTACACACTTATCCCATGACTTTAACCACAACCTGCACAACACTGTGGATTTACAGCACTTTGTTCAAATGCTAACACACTGCTGTCAAAACTGTGAACCACACATTCAAAACGGAATAGATTTCAGCCTTGTGCCTTTCAAACACTGCTGATTGCAATTTCAGCTGAAAGGCTAAGCAGGTGTCTTGTTTTAGACTTGTTAGTGAACACACACACATATTACAGTATATATAGGTAGAGCTCAGAAAGACTCATTTTGGAAATGGAACAAGGAAGATGGGTTCGTGGAGGGAGAAGGGTGGCAGGGAGAGGGCGGATGCGTGGAGGAAGACAAAGAAGACAAAGTGCTGTTATTTCAGATGAAATAAGGGCTACACTTATAGACCATGTCGTGAACCATGGTCTCTCATTGAGAGAGGCAGGGTTGAGGGTGCAACCCAATCTGCAAAGATCCACAGTGGCATCTGTAATGCGAATTTTCCATCATGCAAACAGGTGAGAGTTACATCCTTACAGTAAATGAAAACATTACAGGAATCTATTTTGTATTGCAATTATAGAATATTTACACAGATATATATTACAGTAAGTTTGACTGTAAAATATATTATTTTATAACAGGACCCATAGGCTGCCCCCAACAGGTGGAAGAGGAAAAATATTTTCAGATGCGCAGGAAAATGCTATTGTTGACATGGTTGTTGTCAACAATGCAATAAAACTGCGGGAGATTCAAGATAGAGTGCTGGCTGATAATGATATATTTGAAAATGTTAATTCTGTCAGCACAACAACTATTGCTTGAGTCTTAAAGAAACACCAAGTTACAATGAAACAGTTATACACTGTACCGTTCGAGAGAAACAGTGAACGGGTAAAAGAGCAAAGATACCAATATGTCCAGGTAAGACGTCTGAGGTTACGTACACAGCTATACAAAATATTTACAGTAAAAAAAAACACTAGCATTTCTACAGTAAAACTGTGCACTTACTGTTTTTCAGAGAGTAATGGAGGTGGAAGCACTGGAAAGACCACATTCATTTGTATTTATCGATGAAGCTGGATTTAACCTTGCCAAAACACGGCGCAGAGGAAGGAATGTTATAGGTCAAAGGGCCACTGTGGAGGTTCCAGGCCAAAGGGGGGGAAATATCACCATGTGTGCTGCAATGGCCAATGATGGTTTGCTTCTCAACACACCACTCATTGGCCCATACAACACAGAAAGGCTTATAGCTTTCCTAGAACAGCTCTATGCTCAGCTAGTGCCAGCAGAATAGGGGGAGCCAGTAAGAAACCCCCAAGTTTTTGTCATAGTTTGCGATAACGTTGCTTTTCACCACTCTGCAGCTGTCACAGATTGGTTTGCAGCACATCACAGATTTATGGTTTTGTACCTGCCTGCATATTCACCCTTCCTCAACCCAATAGAGGAGTTTTTCTCTGCCTGGAGGTGGAAAGTGTTTGGTCACCATCCACATGACCAAATGTCTCTTTTGGAAGCCATGCGTGCCGGATGTGAGGACACGAGTCCAGAGGACTACCAGGGATGGATAAGGCACTCCAGAAGGTTCTTCCCCAGGTGCATGGCAAGAGAAAACATTAGATGTGATGTTGAAGAAAACCTGTGGTCTGATGCTAGAGAGAGGCAGGATTAGCCCCTCAATTATTTGTTCGAATTACAGTATGTACTTTTAGTTTCTACCTTTTCTTTCTCATTACTGTAATTCCGTAAATTACTACAGACTATGGAAGCAAACTGCTAATTTTCATTTACCTTAAAGAATTGTTATGTTCTAAAAAATGTAATAAATCATGTGAAAGAATGTCACTTTTCTTTGAAGAAAATATTACTTTGTATGAAGTCACTGAAATTGTTCAAACTGTAAAGATGAAAAGTTTGTATTTTCTGTATTGGTGTTTGATGCTAGTGTTTTTACTCTCAGTGTGTTCTGAGTGACAGTGTGTGTTATCTCAGTGAGGGTTGTGCATAGTGTTTGGCTGCACTGAGCGTGTTTTGAGCCATGTGTTAAGAGTTGTGTTGCTTGGAATGAGTTTTGCAGGTGATGTGAACTGTTTAGCTCAGGTGACTGTTGGTAGTGCAGACTGTATTTAGAGTTTTGCACATGTGACTCCAGTTGTGCCCACTGTCGTTTAGCAATCGAAAAAAACTGTAAAAACCCAGCAGCATTGCAGTTCTTGACACAAACCAGTGCAGCTGGCACCTACCACCATACTCTGTTTAAAGGCACGTAAAAGCACGTTCTCACCCATTCTCCCTCTGAATGCCACACATATACAATCCATGTCTCAATTGTCTCAATGCTTAAAAATCCTTCATTAACCCGTCTCCTCCTCTTCATCGTCACTGATTGAAGTGGATTTAAAAGGTGACATCAATAAGAGATCATAGCTTTCACCTGGAATCAGCTGGTCAGTATGTCATGGAAAGAGCAGGTGTTCCACTCAGTGTATGAGTGTGACTTACTGCAGTACTCCTACATAGCTCTGTACGCCGGCTGTGTCTGCTGTCCTCCAGTCCTTCTTGAAGCCCATCATCAGAATGTTGGGTTTCAGACGACCCAGACCTGATGCCTAGGACAGAGAATGACAACAGGTTATAACACACAGGCTGATCTTGAAAGACTTACACTACCTGCATTCAAGCAGACCTGGGACAAAAACATGGAAAAGACTTATAGTTTTCCTGCCTGGTACAATAAAACCAATGGAATCATCTCCAAACTGCAAACTTCACCAACCCTGCATGCTGGTCAACTTAAATCAAGGTCGCGTTTGGAAGTATTTGACATGATATGTATTTGACTCCAAGACCGCAAGACTTTCCAGCAAAAATAGTATTTTATTAATGAAAAGTACATTCCAAAACACAGAAGTTGAGAATAGCCTAGTAAACAATACTATAAAGTTCTTTCACAGCCTGATTAATTAACCTCCCTGATCTCTGAAGAGGTACACTGCCTTCGGAAATTATTCCGAACCCTCAACTTTTTCCACATTTTGTTACATTACAGCCTTATTCTAAAATTGATTAAATAAATAATGCTCCAGAGCCCTCAGGACCTCAGACTGTGGTGAAGGTTCACCTTCCAATAGGAAAAAGACCCTAAGCACACAGCCAAAACAATGCAGGAATGGCTTCGAGACAAGTCTCTGAATGTCCTTGAGTGGCCCAGCCAGAGCCCGGACTTGAACCCAATTGAACATCTCTGGAGAGATGTGAAAATAGCTGTGCAGCAACGCTCCCCATCCAACCTGACAGAGTTTGAGAGGATCTGCATAGAAGAATGGGAGAAACTCCCCTAATACAGATGTGCCAAGCTTGTAGCGTCATACCCAAGAAGACTCGATGCTGTAATCGCTGCCAAAGGTGCTTCAACAAAGTACTGAGTAAATATTACATTTACTTATCCAAATGTAATATTTCAGTTTATTTTAAATAAATTAGCAAACATTTCTAAAAACCTGTTTTGCTATGTCATTATTGGGTATTGTGTCTAGATTGACGAGGGGGAAAAATAATTTAATCCATTTTAGAATAAGGCTGTAACTTAACAAAATATAGAAATAGTCAAGGGGTCTGAATATTTTCTGAAGGCACTGTATTTGTCTGCAGGATCTCATTCACCATTGTGTTAATCACTGATGACTATAGTTCTGTTTAATCTGGCTTCTCTTTAAAGCTAGCACTCCTCTTGACCACCCACACCACGCTACACAGTCTTATCTCCGTTCCAATGTGATAAAGACAACCATAAATGGACCATAACTCTATCTTCTCCTCTTCCTACCTCATTAACTAAGACACCAGTTCTGTCTGGGCTGAGCTAGGCTGGACTGAAGGGAGGTAGAAATGCTGTGTAAAACTAGTCAAGACTGGACTACGCTGCTACGCTGCTGTACGCTGCTCAGCTCTGCTACGCTGCTGCTGCTACGCTGCTGTACGCTGCTCAGCTCTGCTACGCTGCTGCTACCATGCTACGCTGCTCTTGTTTCTTATGCTTTAGCACTCATCTCAGCTAGCATAGCCTGTTGAGGCTTACATGTGAAAATGAAGTAACTTTCATCCCAAAATGTTAGAAAACCAACCTAACCCGTCCTCTAGTCTAGTTAACTTTGAACCATGACATGGTGTTGTCATGGTAACAGTTGAATAGTCATATTATATAGAAAACAGTTTTAACCTCAAAGTAGAAGTTAAACATGATCAGGTAAAATATTGAATTTGGCGTTTACTACTATAGCCCATAAAAACGCATTGAATAACACATTTATAAATGGCAAAAAAAAAAAAAAAAAAAATCCTAAGGAATAAGGTTTTGAATTGTCTGTCCTATATCTAGGAGATATTAGAAATATTCTAATTTTTTGGACACATATTTAACTCCATGCTTCTATCCATTTGTATGGGTTACCTTCAGACGAGGGTATGGGTTACCTTCAGACGAGTCCCGTAACACATGTGGGAGTCATAGAGCAAAACTGAGAACACCATCGTGTTTGTGAGAGTCTCCCTTTTCCATAGTTTGTAGGCTCTTCGGACCCTACAGACTTTTTCATGAGAAGACCGATTTTGGGGATGTCTCATGGTCTGACAAACACCGCTGTAGCTCGGCCACCTTCCACCACAGATGTGGAAGGGTGACAGGCCTGCGGTGGATTGAGATACAGCCCATGCAGAAACTCATCTCTAGCTTAAACTGATGGATTTTGATAGGGATTTCTTAATAATGTTGCTTAGATTGATATACATGTGTCAATAGACTATTAAGGATGAACCATTAGGCTTGATATCTCCATGAATTGATTCATTGTACTCATGTAAGAGGCAATAATAAAAGTAGTATAGAAAGCCTTCCTATCAAAGTGTGTGTGTGTGTGTGTGTATCTATTATAAATGAGGAATCCATGTGTAGGTTCCTGCAGCAGTCAATAACTACCACAGAGTATGTGTATCTATTAGAGGTCCAGGTAGTAGACGTGGAGGTGTACCTGCATGAGGTTCTCAGTTCCCTGTCTGAAGGAGTCACAGGCCACTGCAGCATAGAAGGCTTTTCTCTTCTTCTTATTCAGCCACATCTGGTTCTTCTCCATTCCAGCGTTCACATCTGTCAATGTCTCTGTTCTGGGGCCCTGGGGAGAGATAGGAGGGGATATTATATTATCTCATAGCGCTGTGTGTGAAGGAGGAATTGAAGGATGAAGAACTCTTACCACAAAGACTTCACATGTGAGACAGAGTCCGTAGTTCTTAGTGAAACAATGAGCCAGGTCCAGGAGTGCCGGTCTGTTCTTAGGTGCTCCTGTCAGCACCATACACTGAGGTCTGAGGAGGGGGGATAACAGTCAGTTATCTAAATCACATTAGTCTTCTTAACATTCTACACGTTCAGGTTAGAATGCAGAGCAGTATTGTACCAGTCCCCTTCTTTTAATTTCACCTCTAACCATGAACAGAGTAGGTTTTCCTCCACTCGCCATCCAACAGCATAGTAAGATGTGTAATACCAGTGGCTTCTGTTGGCTCTTACCTGAAGTTCTTAACATGGTCCTCTACTCCGGTCAGTGACAGAGCGTTGTTGACCGCGCTGACAAACGTCACGGCCTGAGTGGACGAGCCCCAGTTCACATCTGAGGACAACAGAACACACTGATGGTAACACTGAACTTAGAGATGCTACGTATGTCATATGTAGTAGCTATGTACATCTTATGTCATCCCTATGTACTCATTCCTTTATCATAGTATTACTTTTGGCCAGCCCAGGCTTCCCATGTGGTAATGTATACTGGTTCTTTGTGTGTGACTGGTTCATATGTATTCTAATGTCAGCTTGATGCAAATCAATGTCTGTGTCTCACTTGGCTTCTTGACAGTGACGTAGACATATAGGAAGATCTCGATTGCGTAGGTGAGGAGAGCAGCCCACCAGTTGATGACAAACATCACACCACAGCAGAGCACCGCTCCAAACAGAGACAACCACATGTTGTAGTACCTGTACGCTGGCCTCCAGCCTACACAGGGGGGAGAGATCACAGGAGACAACAGTTAGAAAGTTAGAGAGAGAGAGAGAGAGTTAAAGAGAGAGAGAGCTAAAAAGAGAGAGAGAGAGAGTTAAAGAGAGAGAGAGCTAAAGAGAGAGAGAGAGAGAGAGAGAGAGAGAGAGAGCTAAAGAGAGAGAGAGAGAGAGTTAGAGAGAGAGAGAGTTAGAGAGAGAGAGAGAGAGAGTTAGAGAGAGAGAGAGTTAGAGAGAGAGAGGGAGAGAGTTAGAGAGAGAGAGTTAGAGAGAGAGAGAGTTAGAGAGAGCTAAAGAGAGAGAGAGGGAGAGAGAGAGAGAGTTAGAGAGAGTTAGAGAGAGTACCTGGTGACTTAGCGTATGAAGCGTGGAAGCAGGAGAAGTTGATGAGGGCGTACGATGCCAGGAAGAAGTTGGAGATGATGGGCGCAATGACGTTCAGATCGGCTACACACACACACACACACACACACACACAGAGAGAGAGAGAGACACACACACAAACACAGAGAGAGACACACACAACAGAGATTCATTTGAGTTGTTTGTGACATTACCAATATTAAACTAATTGGCGACTGTGGTTTATCTTAAATGTGTGTAGTGACCTCACTCACCGATGATTATGAAGGCGACAGCGATGATGAAAGTCAGAACGTAGCCTCTGATTGGCTCGTTGTTCTTGCCGTGTCCCTTGGCGAAGAACTTCAGTGCAGTGTAGATGTTGTCTTTACACAGAGCCTGAGAGGAGGAAGAGGAGGAAGAAGAGGAAGAGGGGGGCGAGAAGGTGAGGAGGAGCAGGAAGAGAAGGGTGGATGAAGAGGTGGAGGAGGAGGAAGAGAGAGAGGTAGAGGGGGGAGGAGTGGGAGTTAGCTGATTGTAACATAGTTTGACAATTGTTGTCATCTGGCTAGAAGGAACATGAAAAAGAGAGGGGCTCTGTTTCACTCATCATAGACCTTGTAGTAGTACCTGGAACCCTCAGAGCTGATGAATGAGGATCAAGTGAGCAGACAGGTGATAGACAGTAGTAGTGTGACTGACCTGGAAGACTTTGGGTGCGCTGACGAGGGAGGCGAGGGCGGAGGAGAGGGTGGCAGAGAAGGTTCCTGCTGTGATGAGAGGACCGAACCCTGACACCATGGTCATCACCTGGGGAGGAGGAGACACAGGGGCTGTTTAGTTTCACTGGACTGTGTGTGTGTGTCTGGTTATTTTGTTGTGTTGTTGTACTGAATGTGTAACTGTGTTGTTTGATTGTTGTTACATTGTTGTTGTTGTTCTTGTACCTGGAAGTTGTTCATGGAGCCAAACTTGCAGCTGCTGACATCACAGGAGGAGAAGTTCCATCCCTGCTCACAGGCAGCAGTGTTGCTACCGTTACAGAACATGTCCATCCCTGTGGCAATGGTGTCGTTGATGTTTCCTGTTGCATCACGCACCACCGTGGCAGCTGATCAATCAGAAAACAGAACAGACACAACATTTAGGGAGGGTTTCGTGTGTGCGTTCGTGTGTGTGTGCGCGCGTGCATCCTTACAGACACAGAGGGCAACTCCCAGGTATGTGACTCCAGTGATGAGGATGGCCAGCAGGGTTCCTTTAGGGAGAGCATCCTGGGGATCCTGCAGTAGAACCAGAGATAAACAGCAGAAGTGATAGCTGGAGGAAACAGTGGTTTGGGTCTATGGGATCATCATTCTCTGCTGTTTAAAGTGAAGTTGCCTGTTCACAGACACAATAAAGAGTGGAACCACTACTTCAAGGTCTAAGAGCAAGTGACGTCACCGATTGAAAGGCTATTAGCGCCCACCACCGATAACTAGCTAGCCATTTCACATCCATCACTGGCTGTTAGAAACATGGGACAATAAACACTGAGTGGATATGTCCTATCTTCTATTGGATGTTTCGTGGTCCAGGTCTTGTGCTTCTACCTCTCTTTTCACTGATCATCTCTCACTATCTCTCTGTCTCTCTCACTATCTCTCTGTCTCTCTCTCTCTCTCTCTCTCTGTCTCTGTCTCTCTCTCTCTGACTATCTCTCTCCCTCTCTCTCTCTCTCTCTCTCTCTAAGCTACCAATGACTTCACACAGGAAGAGGTTGTGCTACAGTAAAGCTACCCTAAAGAGAAATATACAGTAGTTTATAAAGCTACCCTAAAGAGAAATATACAGTAGTTTATAAAGCTACTTATAAAGCTACAAACTACTTCGTGAAAATAATCATATCTAAATCTGAAATGTCATAATATAATGTTAAAAACATGACTGCAAGAACACATCTCTCTGGAGTCGTATGTTAACAGTGAACTGAGATCTGCTGTGTGGTCAGGCAGAGGAACATAGTGGGTCATTTTTTGCCCTTCATACCTTCAGGTCTCCAGAGATGTTAGCTCCAGCCAGGATACCCGTGGCAGCAGGGAAGAAGATGGCGAACACAGAGAAGAACGTCTCTCCATCTCGGAAGTCCGGCGGTAAGTTCTCCATAAATATTTTGGCTGTGGGGGAGAAAGAGAAGAGAATAGATGTGGATGAGAAGGGTGTCTCTGTGTCAAACTGGTGATGCTGTCTCTGTGTGTCATTTGACAGAGTATAGAAAAAGACATGTTCTCCTCCTGACCATGTGACCTGAGCAGGACAAACTCAGGGCTCTCATCATGAAACTAATATAGCTTGATTATAAATGTGAGCATTATAAAGGTTATGTATTTGATGAATTCCTCTATCTATGCGAAGGAAACCTCTGTTGCCTTACCGTCGTAGTTAAAGAATCCTTTAGACTTCTTGTCGGTGGAGGCTGGGATGCCAGTTCCTACGAAGACGTTGACGATGGCTACCAGGAGGATGATCAGCAAACCGATCTGGGCCTGAAGAGACAGGATCAACAGGTTAGTCTGGGTTACAACGTTTTCATATGAAACTAGAGGACAGTTACAAGGTCACACCATTCCTCTCCAACAGCTGAAGAGGAGAAACCGACTGTGATAAGGAACTGAACACATACTGATCTCAGTTACGGTCAATATCAGACATGGAATTGAAAGATGTCAAGTTGATATCAGTTGATTAATTTTCTACTGGAAACATGGGGATTTGAACCACACTGTATGTGGATCTGTCTCTAGCTGTACAGTGAAGTGCAGTGTAGCGTAGTGAGAGTAGCATAATGTAGTGTAGTGTATGTGTTGTGTATTATATCATGCTGCGTAGTATAATGTAGCGTTGAGTAGTGTATTATAATGTAGCGTAGTATAATGTATTGTAGTATAATGTAGCGTAGTATAATGTAGCGTAGTATAATGTAGCGTAGTATAATGTAGTGTAGTATAATGTAGTGTAGCTTAGTGTAGTATAATGTTGTATAATGTAGCGTAGTATAATGTAGCGTAGTATAATGTAGCGTAGTATAATGTAGTGTAGTATATTATAATGTAGTGTAGTATAATGTAGTGTAGCTTAGTGTAGTATAATGTTGTATAATGTAGCGTAGTATAATGTAGAATAGTGTAGCGTAGTGTAGCATAGTATAATGTAATGTAGTATAATGTAGTGTAGCTTAGTGTAGTAAAATGTTGTAGAATGTAGTGTAGTATAATGTAGAATAGTGTAGCGTAGTGTAGCATAGTATAATGTAGTGTAGCGTAGTATAATGTAGTGGAATGTAGCATAGTATAGTGTAGTACAATGTAGTGTAGTATAATGTGGTATAATGTTGTGTAGCGTAATGTAGTATAATGTAGTGGAGCAATGTAGTATAATGTAATGTAGAGTAGCATAATATGGTATAATGTAGCGTAGAGTAGTATAATATAATGTAGCGTAGAGTAGTATAATGTAATGTAGCGTAGAGTAGTATAATGTAATGTAGTGTAGAGTAGTATAATGTAATGTAGTGTAGAGTAGTATAATGTAATGTAGAGTAGAGTAGTATAATGTAATGTAGAGTAGAGTAGTATAATGTAATGTAGAGTAGAGTAGTATAATGTAATGTAGAGTAGAGTAGTATAATGTAATGTAGTGTAGAGTAGAGTAGTATAATGTAATGTAGAGTAGAGTAGTATAATGTAATGTAGTGTAGAGTAGTGTAGTATAATGTAATGTAGAGTAGAGTAGTATAATGTAATGTAGTGTAGAGTAGTATAATGTAATGTAGAGTAGAGTAGTATAATGTAATGTAGAGTAGTATAATGTAATGTAGTGTAGAGTAGAGTAGTATAATGTAATGTAGTGTAGAGTAGAGTAGAGTAGTATAATATAATGTAATGTAGAGTAGTATAATGTAATGTAGTGTAGAGTAGAGTAGAGTAGTATAATGTAATGTAGTGTAGAGTAGTATAATGTAATGTAGAGTAGAGTAGAGTAGTATAATATAATGTAGTGTAGAGTAGTATAATGTAATGTAGTGTAGAGTAGTATAATGTAATGTAGCGTAGAGTAGAGTAGTATAATGTAATGTAGTGTAGAGTAGTATAATGTAATGTA
Organism: Oncorhynchus mykiss; assembly: GCF_013265735.2. Classification (NCBI taxonomy): domain Eukaryota; kingdom Metazoa; phylum Chordata; class Actinopteri; order Salmoniformes; family Salmonidae; genus Oncorhynchus; species Oncorhynchus mykiss. The sequence continues at coordinate 40,701,144 of NC_048590.1, forward strand.
GCATAGAGTAGAGTAGTATAATGTAATGTAGTGTAGAGTAGTATAATGTAATGTAGTGTAGAGTAGAGTAGAGTAGTATAATGTAATGTAGTGTAGAGTAGTATAATGTAATGTAGTGTAGAGTAGTATAATGTAATGAAGAGTAGAGTAGTATAATGTAATGTAGAGTAGAGTAGTATAATGTAATGTAGAGTAGAGTAGAGTAGTATAATGTAATGTAGTGTAGAGTAGAGTAGAGTAGTATAATGTAATGTAGAGTAGAGTAGTATAATGTAATGTAGAGTAGAGTAGTATAATGTAATGTAGAGTAGAGTAGAGTAGTATAATGTGATGTAGAGTAGAGTATAGTAGAGTAGTATAATGTAATGTAGTGTAGAGTAGAGTAGTATAAGGTAATGTAGTGTAGAGTAGTATAATGTAATGTAGAGTAGAGTAGTGTAATGTAGCGTAGAGTAGTATAATGTAATGTAGAGTAGAGTAGTATAATGTAATGTAGAGTAGTATAATGTAATGTAGAGTAGAGTAGTATAATGTAATGTAGAGTAGAGTAGTATAATGTAATGTAGAGTAGAGTAGTATAATGTAATGTAGAGTAGTATAATGTAATGTAGAGTAGAGTAGTATAATGTAATGTAGTGTAGAGTAGTATAATGTAATGTAGAGTAGAGTAGTATAATGTAATGTAGAGTAGAGTAGTATAATGTAATGTAGAGTAGTATAATGTAATGTAGAGTAGAGTAGTATAATGTAATGTAGTGTAGAGTAGTATAATGTAATGTAGAGTAGAGTAGTATAATGTAATGTAGAGTAGAGTAGTATAATGTAATGTAGTGTAGAGTAGTATAATGTAATGTAGTGTAGAGTAGAGTAGTATAATGTACTGTAGTGTAGAGTAGTATAATGTAATGTAGTGTAGAGTAGTATAATGTAACGTAGTGTAGAGTAGTATAATGTAATGTAGTGTAGAGTAGAGTAGTATAATGTAGTGTAGAGTAGTATAATGTAGTGTAGAGTAGAGTAGTATAATGTAATGTACAGTAGTGTAGAGTAGTATAATGTAATGTAGTGTAGAGTAGTATAATGTAATGTAGTGTCGAGTAGTATAATGTAATGTAGTGTAGAGTAGTATAATGTAGTGTAGAGTAGAGTAGTATAATGTAATGTAGAGTAGAGTAGTATAATGTAATGTAGAGTAGAGTAGTATAATGTAATGTAGTGTAGAGTAGTATAATGTAATGTAGTGTAGAGTAGAGTAGTATAATGTAATGTAGTGTAGAGTAGTATAATGTAATGTAGTGTAGAGTAGAGTAGTATAATGTAATGTAGAGTAGAGTAGTATAATGTAATGTAGAGTAGAGTAGTATAATGTGATGTAGAGTAGAGTAGAGTAGAGTAGTATAATGTAATGTAGTGTAGAGTAGAGTAGTATAATATAATGTAGTGTAGAGTAGTATAAGGTAATGTAGTGTAGAGTAGTATAATGTAATGTAGAGTAGAGTAGTGTAATGTAGCGTAGAGTAGTATAATGTAATGTAGAGTAGAGTAGTATAATGTAATGTAGAGTAGTATAATGTAATGTAGAGTAGAGTAGTATAATGTAATGTAGAGTAGAGTAGTATAATGTAATGTAGAGTAGAGTAGTATAATGTAATGTAGTGTAGAGTAGTATAATGTAATGTAGTGTAGAGTAGTATAATGTAATGTAGAGTAGAATAATGTAATGTAGAGTAGAGTAGTATAATGTAATGTAGAGTAGTATAATGTAATGTAGAGTAGAGTAGTATAATGTGATGTAGTGTAGAGTAGTATAATGTAATGTAGAGTAGAGTAGTATAATGTAATGTAGAGTAGAGTAGTATAATGTAATGTAGTGTAGAGTAGTATAATGTAATGTAGTGTAGAGTAGAGTAGTATAATGTACTGTAGTGTAGAGTAGTATAATGTAATGTAGTGTAGAGTAGTATAATGTAACGTAGTGTAGAGTAGTATAATGTAATGTAGTGTAGAGTAGAGTAGTATAATGTAGTGTAGAGTAGTATAATGTAGTGTAGAGTAGAGTAGTATAATGTAATGTACAGTAGTGTAGAGTAGTATAATGTAATGTAGTGTAGAGTAGTATAATGTAATGTAGTGTAGAGTAGTATAATGTAATGTAGTGTAGAGTAGTATAATGTAATGTAGTGTAGAGTAGTGTAATGTAATGTAGTGTCGAGTAGTATAATGTAATGTAGTGTAGAGTAGTATAATGTAGTGTAGAGTAGAGTAGTATAATGTAATGTAGAGTAGAGTAGTATAATGTAATGTAGAGTAGAGTAGTATAATGTAATGTAGTGTAGAGTAGTATAATGTAATGTAGTGTAGAGTAGAGTAGTATAATGTAATGTAGTGTAGAGTAGTATAATGTAATGTAGTGTAGAGTAGAGTAGTATAATGTAATGTAGAGTAGAGTAGTATAATGTAATGTAGAGTAGAGTAGTATAATGTAATGTAGTGTAGAGTAGAGTAGAGTAGTATAATGTAATGTAGTGTAGAGTAGAGTAGTATAATGTAATGTAGTGTAGAGTAGTATAATGTAATGTAGAGTAGAGTAGTATAATGTAATGTAGAGTAGAGTAGTATAATGTAATGTAGTGTAAAGTAGTACAATGTAATGTAGTGTAGAGTAGAGTAGTATAATGTAATGTAGTGTAGAGTAGTATAATGTAATGTAGTGTAGAGTAGAGTAGTATAATGTAATGTAGAGTAGAGTAGTATAATGTAATGTAGAGTAGAGTAGTATAATGTAATGTAGTGTAGAGTAGTATAATGTAATGTAGTGTAGAGTAGTATAATGTAATGTAGTGTAGAGTAGTATAATGTAATGTAGAGTAGAGTAGTATATTGTAATGTAGTGTAGAGTAGAGTAGTATAATGTAATGTAGAGTAGAGTAGTATAATGTAATGTAGTGTAGAGTAGAGTAGTATAATGTAGCGTAGAGTAGAGTAGTATAATGTAATGTAGTGTAGAGTAGAGTAGTATAATGTAGTGTAGAGTAGTATAATGTAATGTAGTGTAGAGTAGAGTAGTATAATGTAATGTAGAGTAGAGTAGTATAATGTAATGTAGTGTAGAGTAGTGTAATGTAATGTAGCGTAGAGTAGTATAATGTAATGTAGAGTAGAGTAGTATAATGTAATGTAGTGTAGAGTAGTATAATGTAATGTAGTGTAGAGTAGTATAATGTACTGTAGTGTAGAGTAGTGTAATGTAATGTAGTGTAGAGTAGTATAATGTAATGTAGAGTAGAGTAGTATAATGTAATGTAGAGTAGAGTAGTATAATGTAATGTAGAGTAGAGTAGTGTAATGTAGTGTAGTGTAGAGTAGTATAATGTAATGTAGCGTAGAGTAGAGTAGTGTAATGTAGCGTAGAGTAGAGTAGTGCAATGTAGCGTAGAGTAGTATACTGTAATGTAGAGTAGAGTAGTGTAATGTAGCGTAGTGTAGTATAATGTAATGTAGAGTAGAGTAGTGTAGAGTAGTAAAATGTAATGTAGTGTAGAGGTGTATAATGTAATGTAGTGTAGAGTAGTATAATGTAATGTAGCGTAGAGTAGTATAATGTAATGTAGTGTAGAGTAGTGTAATGTAATGTAGTGTAGAGTAGTATAATGTAATGTAGAGTAGAGTAGTATAATGTAATGTAGTGTAGAGTAGTATAATGTAATGTCGAGTAGTGTAATGTAATGTAGTGTAGAGTAGTATAATGTAATGTAGTGTAGAGTAGTATAATGTAATGTCGAGTAGTATAATGTAATGTAGTGTAGAGTAGTATAATGTAATGTAATGTAGAGTAGAGTAGTATAATGTAATGTCGAGTAGTATAATGTAATGTAGCGTAGAGTAGAGTAGTATAATGTAATGTAGTGTAGAGTAGAGTAGTATAATGTAATGTAGTGTAGAGTAGTATAATGTAATGTAGAGTAGAGTAGAGTAGTATAATATAATGTAGTGTAGAGTAGTATAATGTAATGTAGTGTAGAGTAGTATAATGTAATGTAGCGTAGAGTAGAGTAGTATAATGTAATGTAGTGTAGAGTAGTATAATGTAATGTAGCATAGAGTAGAGTAGTATAATGTAATGTAGTGTAGAGTAGTATAATGTAATGTAGTGTAGAGTAGAGTAGAGTAGTATAATGTAATGTAGTGTAGAGTAGTATAATGTAATGTAGTGTAGAGTAGTATAATGTAATGAAGAGTAGAGTAGTATAATGTAATGTAGAGTAGAGTAGTATAATGTAATGTAGAGTAGAGTAGAGTAGTATAATGTAATGTAGTGTAGAGTAGAGTAGAGTAGTATAATGTAATGTAGAGTAGAGTAGTATAATGTAATGTAGAGTAGAGTAGTATAATGTAATGTAGAGTAGAGTAGAGTAGTATAATGTGATGTAGAGTAGAGTATAGTAGAGTAGTATAATGTAATGTAGTGTAGAGTAGAGTAGTATAAGGTAATGTAGTGTAGAGTAGTATAATGTAATGTAGAGTAGAGTAGTGTAATGTAGCGTAGAGTAGTATAATGTAATGTAGAGTAGAGTAGTATAATGTAATGTAGAGTAGTATAATGTAATGTAGAGTAGAGTAGTATAATGTAATGTAGAGTAGAGTAGTATAATGTAATGTAGAGTAGAGTAGTATAATGTAATGTAGAGTAGTATAATGTAATGTAGAGTAGAGTAGTATAATGTAATGTAGTGTAGAGTAGTATAATGTAATGTAGAGTAGAGTAGTATAATGTAATGTAGAGTAGAGTAGTATAATGTAATGTAGAGTAGTATAATGTAATGTAGAGTAGAGTAGTATAATGTAATGTAGTGTAGAGTAGTATAATGTAATGTAGAGTAGAGTAGTATAATGTAATGTAGAGTAGAGTAGTATAATGTAATGTAGTGTAGAGTAGTATAATGTAATGTAGTGTAGAGTAGAGTAGTATAATGTACTGTAGTGTAGAGTAGTATAATGTAATGTAGTGTAGAGTAGTATAATGTAACGTAGTGTAGAGTAGTATAATGTAATGTAGTGTAGAGTAGAGTAGTATAATGTAGTGTAGAGTAGTATAATGTAGTGTAGAGTAGAGTAGTATAATGTAATGTACAGTAGTGTAGAGTAGTATAATGTAATGTAGTGTAGAGTAGTATAATGTAATGTAGTGTCGAGTAGTATAATGTAATGTAGTGTAGAGTAGTATAATGTAGTGTAGAGTAGAGTAGTATAATGTAATGTAGAGTAGAGTAGTATAATGTAATGTAGAGTAGAGTAGTATAATGTAATGTAGTGTAGAGTAGTATAATGTAATGTAGTGTAGAGTAGAGTAGTATAATGTAATGTAGTGTAGAGTAGTATAATGTAATGTAGTGTAGAGTAGAGTAGTATAATGTAATGTAGAGTAGAGTAGTATAATGTAATGTAGAGTAGAGTAGTATAATGTGATGTAGAGTAGAGTAGAGTAGAGTAGTATAATGTAATGTAGTGTAGAGTAGAGTAGTATAATATAATGTAGTGTAGAGTAGTATAAGGTAATGTAGTGTAGAGTAGTATAATGTAATGTAGAGTAGAGTAGTGTAATGTAGCGTAGAGTAGTATAATGTAATGTAGAGTAGAGTAGTATAATGTAATGTAGAGTAGTATAATGTAATGTAGAGTAGAGTAGTATAATGTAATGTAGAGTAGAGTAGTATAATGTAATGTAGAGTAGAGTAGTATAATGTAATGTAGTGTAGAGTAGTATAATGTAATGTAGTGTAGAGTAGTATAATGTAATGTAGAGTAGAATAATGTAATGTAGAGTAGAGTAGTATAATGTAATGTAGAGTAGTATAATGTAATGTAGAGTAGAGTAGTATAATGTAATGTAGTGTAGAGTAGTATAATGTAATGTAGAGTAGAGTAGTATAATGTAATGTAGAGTAGAGTAGTATAATGTAATGTAGTGTAGAGTAGTATAATGTAATGTAGTGTAGAGTAGAGTAGTATAATGTACTGTAGTGTAGAGTAGTATAATGTAATGTAGTGTAGAGTAGTATAATGTAACGTAGTGTAGAGTAGTATAATGTAATGTAGTGTAGAGTAGAGTAGTATAATGTAGTGTAGAGTAGTATAATGTAGTGTAGAGTAGAGTAGTATAATGTAATGTACAGTAGTGTAGAGTAGTATAATGTAATGTAGTGTAGAGTAGTATAATGTAATGTAGTGTAGAGTAGTATAATGTAATGTAGTGTAGAGTAGTATAATGTAATGTAGTGTAGAGTAGTGTAATGTAATGTAGTGTCGAGTAGTATAATGTAATGTAGTGTAGAGTAGTATAATGTAGTGTAGAGTAGAGTAGTATAATGTAATGTAGAGTAGAGTAGTATAATGTAATGTAGAGTAGAGTAGTATAATGTAATGTAGTGTAGAGTAGTATAATGTAATGTAGTGTAGAGTAGAGTAGTATAATGTAATGTAGTGTAGAGTAGTATAATGTAATGTAGTGTAGAGTAGAGTAGTATAATGTAATGTAGAGTAGAGTAGTATAATGTAATGTAGAGTAGAGTAGTATAATGTAATGTAGTGTAGAGTAGAGTAGAGTAGTATAATGTAATGTAGTGTAGAGTAGAGTAGTATAATGTAATGTAGTGTAGAGTAGTATAATGTAATGTAGAGTAGAGTAGTATAATGTAATGTAGAGTAGAGTAGTATAATGTAATGTAGTGTAAAGTAGTACAATGTAATGTAGTGTAGAGTAGAGTAGTATAATGTAATGTAGTGTAGAGTAGTATAATGTAATGTAGTGTAGAGTAGAGTAGTATAATGTAATGTAGAGTAGAGTAGTATAATGTAATGTAGAGTAGAGTAGTATAATGTAATGTAGTGTAGAGTAGTATAATGTAATGTAGTGTAGAGTAGTATAATGTAATGTAGTGTAGAGTAGTATAATGTAATGTAGAGTAGAGTAGTATATTGTAATGTAGTGTAGAGTAGAGTAGTATAATGTAATGTAGAGTAGAGTAGTATAATGTAATGTAGTGTAGAGTAGAGTAGTATAATGTAGCGTAGAGTAGAGTAGTATAATGTAATGTAGTGTAGAGTAGAGTAGTATAATGTAGTGTAGAGTAGTATAATGTAATGTAGTGTAGAGTAGAGTAGTATAATGTAATGTAGAGTAGAGTAGTATAATGTAATGTAGTGTAGAGTAGTGTAATGTAATGTAGCGTAGAGTAGTATAATGTAATGTAGAGTAGAGTAGTATAATGTAATGTAGTGTAGAGTAGTATAATGTAATGTAGTGTAGAGTAGTATAATGTACTGTAGTGTAGAGTAGTGTAATGTAATGTAGTGTAGAGTAGTATAATGTAATGTAGAGTAGAGTAGTATAATGTAATGTAGAGTAGAGTAGTATAATGTAATGTAGAGTAGAGTAGTGTAATGTAGTGTAGTGTAGAGTAGTATAATGTAATGTAGCGTAGAGTAGAGTAGTGTAATGTAGCGTAGAGTAGAGTAGTGCAATGTAGCGTAGAGTAGTATACTGTAATGTAGAGTAGAGTAGTGTAATGTAGCGTAGTGTAGTATAATGTAATGTAGAGTAGAGTAGTATAATGTAGTGTAGAGTAGTAAAATGTAATGTAGTGTAGAGGTGTATAATGTAATGTAGTGTAGAGTAGTATAATGTAATGTAGCGTAGAGTAGTATAATGTAATGTAGTGTAGAGTAGTGTAATGTAATGTAGTGTAGAGTAGTATAATGTAATGTAGAGTAGAGTAGTATAATGTAATGTAGTGTAGAGTAGTATAATGTAATGTCGAGTAGTGTAATGTAATGTAGTGTAGAGTAGTATAATGTAATGTAGTGTAGAGTAGTATAATGTAATGTCGAGTAGTATAATGTAATGTAGTGTAGAGTAGTATAATGTAATGTAATGTAGAGTAGAGTAGTATAATGTAATGTCGAGTAGTATAATGTAATGTAGCGTAGAGTAGAGTAGTATAATGTAATGTAGTGTAGAGTAGAGTAGTATAATGTAATGTAGTGTAGAGTAGTATAATGTAATGTAGTGTAGAGTAGAGTAGTATAATGTAATGTAGAGTAGAGTAGTATAATGTAATGTAGTGTAGAGTAGTGTAATGTAATGTAGCATAGAGTAGTATAATGTAATGTAGAGTAGTATAATGTAATGTAGTGTAGAGTAGTATAATGTACTGTAGTGTAGAGTAGTGTAATGTAATGTAGTGTAGAGTATTATAATGTAATGTAGAGTAGAGTAGTATAATGTAATGTAGAGTAGAGTAGTATAATGTAATGTAGAGTAGAGTAGTGTAATGTAGTGTAGTGTAGAGCAGTATAATGTAATGTAGCGTAGAGTAGAGTAGTGTAATGTAGCGTAGAGTAGAGTAGTGCAATGTAGCGTAGAGTAGTATACTGTAATGTAGCGTAGAGTAGAGTAGTGTAATGTAGCGTAGAGTAGTATAATGTCATGTAGCGTAGAGTAGAGTAGTGCAATGTAGCGTAGAGTAGTATACTGTAATGTAGTGTAGAGTATTATAATGTAATGTAGCGTAGAGTAGCGTAGAGTAGTATAATGTAATGTAGTGTAGAGTATTATAATGTAATGTAGCGTAGAGTAGCGTAGAGTAGTATAATGTAATGTAGAGTAGAGTAGTATAATGTAATGTAGAGTAGAGTAGTATAATGTAGTGTAGTGTAGAGTAGTATAATGTAATGTAGAGTAGAGTAGTATAATGTAATGTAGAGTAGAGTAGAGTAGAGTAGTATAATGTAATGTAGAGTAGAGTAGTATAATGTAGTGTAGTGTAGAGTAGTATAATGTAGTGTAGTGTAGAGTAGTGTAATGTAGCGTAGAGTAGTATAATGTAATGTAGAGTAGAGTAGTATAATGTAATGTAGAGTAGAGTAGAGTAGAGTAGTATAATGTAATGTAGTGTAGAGTAGTATAATATAATGTAGCGTAGAGTAGTATAATGTAATGTAGTGTAGAGTAGAGTAGTATAATGTAGTGTAGAGTAGTATAATGTAATGTAGTGTAGAGTAGTATAATGTAATGTAGCGTAGAGTAGTATAATGTAATGTAGAGTAGAGTAGTATAATGTAATGTAGTGTAGAGTAGTATAATGTAATGTAGTGTAGAGTAGTATAATGTAATGTAGTGTAGAGTAGTATGATGTAATGTAGTGTAGAGTAGTATAATGTAATGTAGAGTAGAGTAGTATAATGTAATGTAGCGTAGAGTAGTATAATGTAATGTAGTGTAGAGTAGAGTAGTGTAATGTAGCGTAGAGTAGTATAATGTAATGTAGAGTAGAGTAGTGTAATGTAGCGTAGTGTAGTATAATGTAATGTAGAGTAGAGTAGTATAATGTAGTGTAGAGTAGTTTAATGTAATGTAGAGTAGAGTAGTGTAGAGTAGTATAATGTAATGTAGCGTAGAGTAGTATAATGTAATGTAGTGTAGAGTAGTGTAATGTAATGTAGAGTAGTATAATGTAGTGTAGAGTAGAGTAGTATACTATAATGTAGAGTAGAGTAGTATAATGTAGTGTAGAGTAGAGTAGTATAATGTAATGTAGAGTAGAGTAGTATAATGTAATGTAGTGTAGAGTAGTGTAATGTAGTGTAGAGTAGTATAATGTAATGTAGAGTAGTGTAATGTAATGTAGTGTAGAGTAGAGTAGTATACTATAATGTAGAGTAGAGTAGTATAATGTAGTGTAGAGTAGAGTAGTATAATGTAATGTAGTGTAGAGTAGTATAATGTAATGTAGAGTAGAGTAGTATAATGTAATGTAGTGTAGAGTAGTATAATGTAATGTAGTGTAGAGTAGTATAATGTAATGTAGTGTAGAGTAGTATAATGTAGTGTAGTGTAGAGTAGTATAATGTAATGTAGTGTAGAGTAGTATAATGTAGTGTAGTGTAGAGTAGTATAATGTAATGTAGTGTAGAGTAGTATAATGTAGTGTAGTGTAGAGTAGTATAATGTAATGTAGTGTAGAGTAGTATAATGTAGTGTAGTGTAGAGTAGTATAATGTAGTGTAGTGTAGAGTAGTATAATGTAGTGTAGTGTAGAGTAGTATAATGTAATGTAGTGTAGAGTAGTATAATGTAATGTAGTGTAGAGTATTATAATGTAGTGTAGAGTAGAGTAGTATAATGTAATGTAGTGTAGAGTAGAGTAGTATAATGTAATGTAGTGTAGAGTAGAGTAGTGTAATGTAGAGTAGTATAATGTAATGTAGCGTAGTATAATGTAATGTAGCGTAGAGTAGTATAATGTAATGTAGTGTAGAGTAGTATAATGTAATGTAGTGTAGAGTAGTATACTATAATGTAGAGTAGAGTAGTATAATGTAATGTAGAGTAGAGTAGTGTAATGTAGTGTAGTGTAGAGTAGTATAATGTAATGTAGCGTAGAGTAGAGTAGTGTAATGTAGCGTAGAGTAGAGTAGTGTAATGTAGCGTAGAGTAGTATAATGTAGTGTAGTGTAGAGTAGAGTAGTATAATGTAGTGTAGAGTAGAGTAGTATAATGTAGTGTAGTGTAGTGTAGAGTAGTATAATGTAATGTAGCGTAGAGTAGTATAATGTAGTGTAGTGTAGAGTAGTATAATGTCATGTAGTGTAGAGTAGTATAATGTAGTGTAGTGTAGAGTAGTATAATGTAGTGTAGTGTAGAGTAGTGTAATGTAATGTAGCGTAGAGTAGTATAATGTAATGTAGTGTAGAGTAGAGTAGTGTAATGTAATGTAGTGTAGAGTAGTATAATGTAATGTAGAGTAGAGTAGTATAATGTAATGTAGAGTAGAGTAGTATAATGTAATGTAGAGTAGAGTAGTGTAATGTAGTGTAGTGTAGAGTAGTATAATGTAATGTAGCGTAGAGTAGTATAATGTAATGTAGTGTAGAGTAGAGTAGTATAATGTAATGTAGAGTAGAGTAGTATAATGTAATGTAGAGTAGAGTAGTATAATGTAATGTAGTGTAGAGTAGAGTAGAGTAGTATAATGTAATGTAGTGTAGAGTAGAGTAGTATAATGTAATGTAGTGTAGAGTAGTATAATGTAATGTAGAGTAGAGTAGTATAATGTAATGTAGAGTAGAGTAGTATAATGTAATGTAGTGTAAAGTAGTATAATGTAATGTAGTGTAGAGTAGAGTAGTATAATGTAATGTAGTGTAGAGTAGTATAATGTAATGTAGTGTAGAGTAGAGTAGTATAATGTAATGTAGAGTAGAGTAGTATAATGTAATGTAGAGTAGAGTAGTATAATGTAATGTAGTGTAGAGTAGTATAATGTAATGTAGTGTAGAGTAGTATAATGTAATGTAGTGTAGAGTAGTATAATGTAATGTAGAGTAGAGTAGTATATTGTAATGTAGTGTAGAGTAGAGTAGTATAATGTAATGTAGAGTAGAGTAGTATAATGTAATGTAGTGTAGAGTAGAGTAGTATAATGTAGCGTAGAGTAGAGTAGTATAATGTAATGTAGTGTAGAGTAGAGTAGTATAATGTAGTGTAGAGTAGTATAATGTAATGTAGTGTAGAGTAGAGTAGTATAATGTAATGTAGAGTAGAGTAGTATAATGTAATGTAGTGTAGAGTAGTGTAATGTAATGTAGCGTAGAGTAGTATAATGTAATGTAGAGTAGAGTAGTATAATGTAATGTAGTGTAGAGTAGTATAATGTAATGTAGTGTAGAGTAGTATAATGTACTGTAGTGTAGAGTAGTGTAATGTAATGTAGTGTAGAGTAGTATAATGTAATGTAGAGTAGAGTAGTATAATGTAATGTAGAGTAGAGTAGTATAATGTAATGTAGAGTAGAGTAGTGTAATGTAGTGTAGTGTAGAGTAGTATAATGTAATGTAGCGTAGAGTAGAGTAGTGTAATGTAGCGTAGAGTAGAGTAGTGCAATGTAGCGTAGAGTAGTATACTGTAATGTAGAGTAGAGTAGTGTAATGTAGCGTAGTGTAGTATAATGTAATGTAGAGTAGAGTAGTATAATGTAGTGTAGAGTAGTATAATGTAATGTAGTGTAGAGGTGTATAATGTAATGTAGTGTAGAGTAGTATAATGTAATGTAGCGTAGAGTAGTATAATGTAATGTAGTGTAGAGTAGTGTAATGTAATGTAGTGTAGAGTAGTATAATGTAATGTAGAGTAGAGTAGTATAATGTAATGTAGTGTAGAGTAGTATAATGTAATGTCGAGTAGTGTAATGTAATGTAGTGTAGAGTAGTATAATGTAATGTAGTGTAGAGTAGTATAATGTAATGTCGAGTAGTATAATGTAATGTAGTGTAGAGTAGTATAATGTAATGTAATGTAGAGTAGAGTAGTATAATGTAATGTCGAGTAGTATAATGTAATGTAGCGTAGAGTAGAGTAGTATAATGTAATGTAGTGTAGAGTAGAGTAGTATAATGTAATGTAGTGTAGAGTAGTATAATGTAATGTAGTGTAGAGTAGAGTAGTATAATGTAATGTAGAGTAGAGTAGTATAATGTAATGTAGTGTAGAGTAGTGTAATGTAATGTAGCATAGAGTAGTATAATGTAATGTAGAGTAGTATAATGTAATGTAGTGTAGAGTAGTATAATGTACTGTAGTGTAGAGTAGTGTAATGTAATGTAGTGTAGAGTATTATAATGTAATGTAGAGTAGAGTAGTATAATGTAATGTAGAGTAGAGTAGTATAATGTAATGTAGAGTAGAGTAGTGTAATGTAGTGTAGTGTAGAGTAGTATAATGTAATGTAGCGTAGAGTAGAGTAGTGTAATGTAGCGTAGAGTAGAGTAGTGCAATGTAGCGTAGAGTAGTATACTGTAATGTAGCGTAGAGTAGAGTAGTGTAATGTAGCGTAGAGTAGTATAATGTCATGTAGCGTAGAGTAGAGTAGTGCAATGTAGCGTAGAGTAGTATACTGTAATGTAGTGTAGAGTATTATAATGTAATGTAGCGTAGAGTAGCGTAGAGTAGTATAATGTAATGTAGTGTAGAGTATTATAATGTAATGTAGCGTAGAGTAGCGTAGAGTAGTATAATGTAATGTAGAGTAGAGTAGTATAATGTAATGTAGAGTAGAGTAGTATAATGTAGTGTAGTGTAGAGTAGTATAATGTAATGTAGAGTAGAGTAGTATAATGTAATGTAGAGTAGAGTAGAGTAGAGTAGTATAATGTAATGTAGAGTAGAGTAGTATAATGTAGTGTAGTGTAGAGTAGTATAATGTAGTGTAGTGTAGAGTAGTGTAATGTAGCGTAGAGTAGTATAATGTAATGTAGAGTAGAGTAGTATAATGTAATGTAGAGTAGAGTAGAGTAGAGTAGTATAATGTAATGTAGTGTAGAGTAGTATAATATAATGTAGCGTAGAGTAGTATAATGTAATGTAGTGTAGAGTAGAGTAGTATAATGTAGTGTAGAGTAGTATAATGTAATGTAGTGTAGAGTAGTATAATGTAATGTAGCGTAGAGTAGTATAATGTAATGTAGAGTAGAGTAGTATAATGTAATGTAGTGTAGAGTAGTATAATGTAATGTAGTGTAGAGTAGTATAATGTAATGTAGTGTAGAGTAGTATGATGTAATGTAGTGTAGAGTAGTATAATGTAATGTAGAGTAGAGTAGTATAATGTAATGTAGCGTAGAGTAGTATAATGTAATGTAGTGTAGAGTAGAGTAGTGTAATGTAGCGTAGAGTAGTATAATGTAATGTAGAGTAGAGTAGTGTAATGTAGCGTAGTGTAGTATAATGTAATGTAGAGTAGAGTAGTATAATGTAGTGTAGAGTAGTTTAATGTAATGTAGAGTAGAGTAGTGTAGAGTAGTATAATGTAATGTAGCGTAGAGTAGTATAATGTAATGTAGTGTAGAGTAGTGTAATGTAATGTAGAGTAGTATAATGTAGTGTAGAGTAGAGTAGTATACTATAATGTAGAGTAGAGTAGTATAATGTAGTGTAGAGTAGAGTAGTATAATGTAATGTAGAGTAGAGTAGTATAATGTAATGTAGTGTAGAGTAGTGTAATGTAGTGTAGAGTAGTATAATGTAATGTAGAGTAGTGTAATGTAATGTAGTGTAGAGTAGAGTAGTATACTATAATGTAGAGTAGAGTAGTATAATGTAGTGTAGAGTAGAGTAGTATAATGTAATGTAGTGTAGAGTAGTATAATGTAATGTAGAGTAGAGTAGTATAATGTAATGTAGTGTAGAGTAGTATAATGTAATGTAGTGTAGAGTAGTATAATGTAATGTAGTGTAGAGTAGTATAATGTAGTGTAGTGTAGAGTAGTATAATGTAATGTAGTGTAGAGTAGTATAATGTAGTGTAGTGTAGAGTAGTATAATGTAATGTAGTGTAGAGTAGTATAATGTAGTGTAGTGTAGAGTAGTATAATGTAATGTAGTGTAGAGTAGTATAATGTAGTGTAGTGTAGAGTAGTATAATGTAGTGTAGTGTAGAGTAGTATAATGTAGTGTAGTGTAGAGTAGTATAATGTAATGTAGTGTAGAGTAGTATAATGTAATGTAGTGTAGAGTATTATAATGTAGTGTAGAGTAGAGTAGTATAATGTAATGTAGTGTAGAGTAGAGTAGTATAATGTAATGTAGTGTAGAGTAGTGTAATGTAGAGTAGTATAATGTAATGTAGCGTAGTATAATGTAATGTAGCGTAGAGTAGTATAATGTAATGTAGTGTAGAGTAGTATAATGTAATGTAGTGTAGAGTAGTATACTATAATGTAGAGTAGAGTAGTATAATGTAATGTAGAGTAGAGTAGTGTAATGTAGTGTAGTGTAGAGTAGTATAATGTAATGTAGCGTAGAGTAGAGTAGTGTAATGTAGCGTAGAGTAGAGTAGTGTAATGTAGCGTAGAGTAGTATAATGTAGTGTAGTGTAGAGTAGAGTAGTATAATGTAGTGTAGAGTAGAGTAGTATAATGTAGTGTAGTGTAGTGTAGAGTAGTATAATGTAATGTAGCGTAGAGTAGTATAATGTAGTGTAGTGTAGAGTAGTATAATGTCATGTAGTGTAGAGTAGTATAATGTAGTGTAGTGTAGAGTAGTATAATGTAGTGTAGTGTAGAGTAGTGTAATGTAATGTAGCGTAGAGTAGTATAATGTAATGTAGTGTAGAGTAGTGTAATGTAATGTAGTGTAGAGTAGTATAATGTAATGTAGAGTAGAGTAGTATAATGTAATGTAGAGTAGAGTAGTATAATGTAATGTAGAGTAGAGTAGTGTAATGTAGTGTAGTGTAGAGTAGTATAATGTAATGTAGCGTAGAGTAGAGTAGTGTAATGTAGCGTAGAGTAGAGTAGTGTAATGTAGCGTAGAGTAGTATACTGTAATGTAGCGTAGAGTAGAGTAGTGTAATGTAGTGTAGAGTAGTATAATGTAGTGTAGAGTAGAGTAGTATAATGTAATGTAGTGTAGAGTAGTATAATGTAATGTAGAGTAGAGTAGTGTAATGTAATGTAGTGTAGAGTAGTATAATGTAATGTAGAGTAGAGTAGTATAATGTAATGTAGTGTAGAGTAGTGTAATGTAATGTAGTGTAGAGTAGTATAATGTAATGTAGAGTAGAGTAGTATAATGCAATGTAGTGTAGAGTAGTGTAATGTAATGTAGTGTAGAGTAGTATAAGGTAATGTAGTGTAGAGTAGTGTAATGTAATGTAGTGTAGAGTAGTATAAGGTAATGTAGTGTAGAGTAGAGTAGTATAATGTAGTGTAGAGTAGAGTAGTATAATGTAATGTAGTGTAGAGTAGTGTAATGTAATGTTGTGTAGAGTAGTATAAGGTAATGTAGTGTAGAGTAGTGTAATGTAATGTAGTGTAGAGTAGTATAATGTAATGTAGAGTAGAGTAGTATAATGCAATGTAGTGTAGAGTAGTGTAATGTAATGTAATGTAGTGTACAGTAGTATAATGTAATGTAGAGTAGAGTAGTGTAATGTAATGTAGTGTAGAGTAGTATAATATAATGTAGAGTAGAGTAGTATAATGTAATGTAGAGTAGAGTTGTATAATGTAATGTAGTGTAGAGTAGTATAATGTAATGTAGTGTAGAGTAGAGTAGTATAATGTAATGTAGTGTAGTATAATGTAATGTAGTGTAGTGTAGAGTAGTATAATGTAATGTAGTGTAGAGTAGTGTAATGTAATGTAGAGTAGAGTAGTATACAGTAATGTAGAGTAGAGTAGTATAATGTAATGTAGTGTAGAGTAGTATAATGTAATGTAGTGTAGAGTAGTGTAGAGTAGTATAATGTAATGTAGTGTAGAGTAGTATAATGTAATGTAGTGTAGAGTAGTATAATGTGATGTAGTGTAGAGTAGTGTAGAGTAGTGTAATGTAATATAGTGTAGAGTAGTATAATGTAGTGTAGAGTAGAGTAGTATAATGTAATGTAGTGTAGAGTAGTATAATGTAATGTAGCGTAGTATAATGTAATGTAGAGTAGTATAATGTAATGTAGTGTAGAGTAGTATAATGTAATGTAGAGTAGTATAATGTAATGTAGCGTAGTATAATGTAATGTAGAGTAGTATAATGTAATGTAGCGTAGAGTAGAGTAGTGTAATGTAGAGTAGAGTAGTATAATGTAATGTAGAGTAGAGTAGTATAATGTAATGTAGAGTAGTATAATGTAATGTAGCGTAGTATAATGTAATGTAGAGTAGTATAATGTAATGTAGTGTAGAGTAGTATAATGTAATGTAGAGTAGAGTAGTATAATGTAATGTAGTGTAGAGTAGTATAATGTAATGTAGAGTAGAGTAGTGTAGAGTAGTGTAATGTAATGTAGTGTAGAGTAGTATAATGTAGTGTAGAGTAGAGTAGTATAATGTAATGTAGTGTAGAGTAGTATAATGTAATGTAGCGTAGAGTAGTATAATGTAATGTAGTGTAGAGTAGTATACTGTAATGTAGCTTAGAGTAGCGTAGAGTAGTATAATGTAGTGTAGTGTAGAGTAGTATAATGTAATGTAGCGTAGAGTAGAGTAGTGTAATGTAGTGTAGTGTAGAGTAGTGTAATGTAATGTAATGTAGCGTAGAGTAGTATAATGTAGTGTAGTGTAGAGTAGTATAATGTAATGTAGCGTAGAGTATAGTAGTATAATGTAATGTAGTGTAGAGTAGTGTAATGTAATGTAGCGTAGAGTAGTATAATGTAATGTAGTGTAGAGTAGTGTAATGTAATGTAGCGTAGAGTAGTATAATGTAATGTAGTGTAGAGTAGTATAATGTAATGTAGAGTAGTGTAATGTAATGTTGAGTAGCGTAGAGTAGTATAATGTAATGTAGTGTAGAGTAGTATAATGTAGTGTAGAGTAGTATAATGTAATGTAGAGTAGAGTAGTATAATGTAGTGTAGCGTAGAGTAGTATAATGTAGTGTAGAGTAGTATAATGTAATGTAGCGTAGAGTAGTATAATGTAATGTAGCGTAGAGTAGTATAATGTAATGTAGAGTAGAGTAGAGTAGAGTAGTATAATATAATGTAGCGTAGAGTAGTATAATGTATTGTAGAGTAGAGTAGTATAATGTAATGTAGCGTAGAGTAGTATAATGTAGTGTAGTGTAGAGTAGTATAGTGTAATGTAGCGTAGAGTAGTATAATGTAATGTAGAGTAGTGTAATGTAATGTAGAGTAGTATAATGTAATGTAGCGTAGAGTAGTATAATGTAATGTAGTGTAGAGTAGTATAGTGTAATGTAGCGTAGAGTAGTATAATGTAATGTAGAGTAGTGTAATGTAATGTAGTGTAGAGTAGAGTAGTATAATGTAATGTAGCGTAGAGTAGTATAATGTAATGTAGTGTAGAGTAGTATAATGTAGTGTAGAGTAGAGTAGTATAATGTAATGTAGAGTAGAGTAGTATAATGTAATGTAGAGTAGTATAATGTAATGTAGTGTAGAGTAGAGTAGTATAATGTAATGTAGTGTAGAGTAGTATAATGTAATGTAATGTAGTGTAGAGTAGAGTAGTATAATGTAATGTAGAGTAGAGTAGTATAATGTAATGTAGAGTAGAGTAGTATAATGTAATGTAGAGTAGAGTAGTATAATGTAATGTAGTGTAGAGTAGTGTTATGTAATGTAGTGTAGAGTAGTGTAATGTAATGTAGAGTAGAGTAGTATAATGTAATGTATTGTAGAGTAGTATAATGTAATGTAGAGTAGAGTAGTATAATGTAATGTAGTGTAGAGTAGTGTAATGTAGTGTAGAGTAGTATAATGTAGAGTAGAGTAGTGTAGTGTAATGTAGAGTAGAGTAGTATAATGTAATGTAGTGTAGAGTAGTGTAATGTAGAGTAGTATAATGTAATGTAGTGTAGAGTAGTGTAATGTAGTGTAGAGTAGTGTAATGTAGAATAGAGTAGTATAATGTAATGTAGAGTAGAGTAGTATAATGTAATGTAGAGTAGTGTAATGTAGAGTAGTATAATGTAATGTAGAGTAGAGTAGTATAATGTAATGTAGAGTAGAGTAGTATAATGTAATGTAGAGTAGTGTAATGTAGAGTAGTATAATGTAATGTAGAGTAGTATAATGTAATGTAGTGTAGAGTAGTATAATGTAGTGTAGTGTAGAGTAGTATAGTGTAATGTAGTGTAGTGTAGAGTAGTGTAATGTAATGTAGCGTAGAGTAGTATAATGTAATGTAGTGTAGAGTAGTGTAATGTAATGTAGTGTAGAGTAGTATAATGTAATGTAGAGTAGAGTAGTATAATGTAATGTAGAGTAGAGTAGTATAATGTAATGTAGAGTAGAGTAGTGTAATGTAGTGTAGTGTAGAGTAGTATAATGTAATGTAGCGTAGAGTAGAGTAGTGTAATGTAGCGTAGAGTAGTGTAATGTAGCGTAGAGTAGTATACTGTAATGTAGCGTAGAGTAGAGTAGTGTAATGTAGTGTAGAGTAGTATAATGTAGTGTAGAGTAGAGTAGTATAATGTAATGTAGTGTAGAGTAGTATAATGTAATGTAGAGTAGAGTAGTGTAATGTAATGTAGTGTAGAGTAGTATAATGTAATGTAGAGTAGAGTAGTATAATGTAATGTAGTGTAGAGTAGTGTAATGTAATGTAGTGTAGAGTAGTATAATGTAATGTAGAGTAGAGTAGTATAATGCAATGTAGTGTAGAGTAGTGTAATGTAATGTAGTGTAGAGTAGTATAAGGTAATGTAGTGTAGAGTAGTGTAATGTAATGTAGTGTAGAGTAGTATAAGGTAATGTAGTGTAGAGTAGAGTAGTATAATGTAGTGTAGAGTAGAGTAGTATAATGTAATGTAGTGTAGAGTAGTGTAATGTAATGTTGTGTAGAGTAGTATAAGGTAATGTAGTGTAGAGTAGTGTAATGTAATGTAGTGTAGAGTAGTATAATGTAATGTAGAGTAGTATAATGCAATGTAGTGTAGAGTAGTGTAATGTAATGTAGTGTAGAGTAGTATAATGTAATGTAGAGTAGAGTTGTGTAATGTAATGTAGTGTAGAGTAGTATAATGTAATGTAGAGTAGAGTAGTATAATGTAATGTAGAGTAGAGTTGTATAATGTAATGTAGTGTAGAGTAGTATAATGTAATGTAGTGTAGAGTAGAGTAGTATAATGTAATGTAGTGTAGTATAATGTAATGTAGTGTAGTGTAGAGTAGTGTAATGTAATGTAGTGTAGAGTAGTGTAATGTAATGTAGAGTAGAGTAGTATACTGTAATGTAGAGTAGAGTAGTATAATGTAATGTAGTGTAGAGTAGTATAATGTAATGTAGTGTAGAGTAGTGTAGAGTAGTATAATGTAATGTAGTGTAGAGTAGTATAATGTAATGTAGTGTAGAGTAGTATAATGTAATGTAGTGTAGAGTAGTGTAGAGTAGTGTAATGTAATGTAGTGTAGAGTAGTATAATGTAGTGTAGAGTAGAGTAGTATAATGTAATGTAGTGTAGAGTAGTATAATGTAATGTAGCGTAGTATAATGTAATGTAGAGTAGTATAATGTAATGTAGTGTAGAGTAGTATAATGTAATGTAGAGTAGTATAATGTAATGTAGCGTAGTATAATGTAATGTAGAGTAGTATAATGTAATGTAGCGTAGAGTAGAGTAGTGTAATGTAGAGTAGAGTAGTATAATGTAATGTAGAGTAGAGTAGTATAATGTAATGTAGAGTAGTATAATGTAATGTAGCGTAGTATAATGTAATGTAGAGTAGTATAATGTAATGTAGCGTAGTATAATGTAATGTAGAGTAGTATAATGTAATGTAGTGTAGAGTAGTATAATGTAATGTAGAGTAGAGTAGTATAATGTAATGTAGTGTAGAGTAGTATAATGTAATGTAGTGTAGAGTAGTGTAGAGTAGTGTAATGTAATGTAGTGTAGAGTAGTATAATGTAGTGTAGAGTAGAGTAGTATAATGTAATGTAGTGTAGAGTAGTATAATGTAATGTAGCGTAGAGTAGTATAATGTAATGTAGTGTAGAGTAGTATAATGTAATGTAGCTTAGAGTAGCGTAGAGTAGTATAATGTAGTGTAGTGTAGAGTAGTATAATGTAGTGTAGTGTAGAGTAGTATAATGTAATGTAGTGTAGAGTAGTATAATGTAGTGTAGTGTAGAGTAGTATAATGTAATGTAGAGTAGAGTAGTATAATGTAGTGTAGTGTAGAGTAGTATAATGTAATGTAGAGTAGTGTAATGTAGTGTAGAGTAGTGTAATGTAATGTAGCGTAGAGTAGTATAATGTAATGTAGTGTAGAGTAGTATAATGTAGTGTAGTGTAGAGTAGTATAATGTAATGTAGAGTAGAGTAGTATAATGTAGTGTAGTGTAGAGTAGTATAATGTAATGTAGAGTAGTGTAATGTAATGTAGAGTAGTGTAATGTAATGTAGAGTAGTGTAATGTAATGTTGAGTAGCGTAGAGTAGTATAATGTAATGTAGCGTAGAGTAGTATAATGTAATGTAGTGTAGAGTAGTATAATGTAATGTAGAGTAGAGTAGTATAATGTAATGTAGTGTAGAGTAGTATAATGTAATGTAGAGTAGAGTAGTATAATGTAGTGTAGCGTAGAGTAGTATAATGTAGTGTAGAGTAGTATAATGTAATGTAGCGTAGAGTAGTATAATGTAATGTAGCGTAGAGTAGTATAATGTAATGTAGAGTAGAGTAGAGTAGTATAATATAATGTAGCGTAGAGTAGTATAATGTATTGTAGAGTAGAGTAGTATAATGTAATGTAGCGTAGAGTAGTATAATGTAGTGTAGTGTAGAGTAGTATAGTGTAATGTAGCGTAGAGTAGTATAATGTAATGTAGAGTAGTGTAATGTAATGTAGAGTAGTATAATGTAATGTAGCGTAGAGTAGTATAATGTAATGTAGTGTAGAGTAGTATAGTGTAATGTAGCGTAGAGTAGTATAATGTAATGTAGAGTAGTGTAATGTAATGTAGTGTAGAGTAGAGTAGTATAATGTAATGTAGCGTAGAGTAGTATAATGTAATGTAGTGTAGAGTAGTATAATGTAGTGTAGAGTAGAGTAGTATAATGTAATGTAGAGTAGAGTAGTATAATGTAATGTAGAGTAGTATAATGTAATGTAGTGTAGAGTAGAGTAGTATAATGTAATGTAGTGTAGAGTAGTATAATGTAATGTAATGTAGTGTAGAGTAGAGTAGTATAATGTAATGTAGAGTAGAGTAGTATAATGTAATGTAGAGTAGAGTAGTATAATGTAATGTAGAGTAGAGTAGTATAATGTAATGTAGTGTAGAGTAGTATAATGTAATGTAGAGTAGTATAATGTAATGTAGTGTAGAGTAGTGTAATGTAGTGTAGAGTAGTATAATGTAGAGTAGAGTAGTGTAGTGTAATGTAGAGTAGAGTAGTATAATGTAATGTAGTGTAGAGTAGTGTAATGTAGAGTAGTATAATGTAATGTAGTGTAGAGTAGTGTAATGTAGTGTAGAGTAGTGTAATGTAGAATAGAGTAGTATAATGTAATGTAGAGTAGAGTAGTATAATGTAATGTAGTGTAGAGTAGTATAATGTAATGTAGAGTAGTATAATGTAATGTAGTGTAGAGTAGTGTAATGTAGTGTAGAGTAGTATAATGTAGAGTAGAGTAGTGTAGTGTAATGTAGAGTAGAGTAGTATAATGTAATGTAGTGTAGAGTAGTGTAATGTAGAGTAGTATAATGTAATGTAGTGTAGAGTAGTGTAATGTAGTGTAGAGTAGTGTAATGTAGAATAGAGTAGTATAATGTAATGTAGAGTAGAGTAGTATAATGTAATGTAGAGTAGTGTAATGTAGAGTAGTATAATGTAATGTAGAGTAGAGTAGTATAATGTAATGTAGTGTAGAGTAGTGTAATGTAATGTAGCGTAGAGTAGTATAATGTAATGTAGAGTAGAGTAGTATAATGTAATGTAGTGTAGAGTAGTATAATGTAATGTAGTGTAGAGTAGAGTAGTATAATGTACTGTAGTGTAGAGTAGTATAATGTAATGTAGAGTAGAGTAGTATAATGTAATGTAGAGTAGAGTAGTATAATGTAATGTAGAGTAGTGTAATGTAGAGTAGTATAATGTAATGTAGAGTAGTATAATGTAATGTAGTGTAGAGTAGTATAATGTAATGTAGTGTAGAGTAGTATAATGTAGTGTAGAGTAGAGTAGTATAATGTAATGTAGAGTAGAGTAGTATAATGTAATGTAGTGTAGAGTAGTATAATGTAATGTAGTGTAGAGTAGTATAATGTAATGTAGAGTAGAGTAGTATAATGTAGTGTAGAGTAGTATAATGTAATGTAGTGTAGAGTAGTATAATGTAATGTAGAGTAGTGTAATGTAGAGTAGTATAATGTAATGTAGAGTAGTATAATGTAATGTAGAGTAGTATAATGTAATGTACCGTAGTGTAGAGTAGTATAATGTAATGTAGAGTAGTATAATGTAATGTAGTGTAGAGTAGTATAATGTAATGTAGCGTAGAGTAGTATAATGTAATGTAGTGTAGAGTAGTATAATGTAATGTAGCGTAGAGTAGTGTAATGTAATGTAGTGTAGAGTAGTATAATGTAATGTAGAGTAGAGTAGTATAATGTAATGTAGCGTAGAGTAGTATAATGTAATGTAGTGTAGAGTAGTATAATGTAATGTAGTGTAGAGTAGTGTAATGTAGTGTAGAGTAGAGTAGTGTAATGTAGTGTAGAGTAGTATAATGTAGTGTAGAGTAGAGTAGTATAATGTAATGTAGCGTAGAGTAGTATAATGTAGAGTAGAGTAGTATATTGTAATGTAGCGTAGTGTAGAGTAGTATAATGTAATGTAGTGTAGAGTAGTGTAATGTAGAGTAGAATAGTATAATGTAATGTAGAGTAGAGTAGTATACTATAATGTAGAGTAGAGTAGTATAGTGTAATGTAGAGTAGAGTAGTATACTATAATGTAGAGTAGAGTAGTATAGTGTAATGTAGAGTAGAGTAGTATACTATAATGTAGAGTAGAGTAGTATATTGTAATGTAGCGTAGAGTAGTATAATGTAATGTAGTGTAGAGTAGAGTAGTGTAATGTAGAGTAGAATAGTATAATGTAATGTAGAGTAGAGTAGTATACTATAATGTAGAGTAGAGTAGTATAGTGTAATGTAGAGTAGAGTAGTATAATGTAATGTAGTGTAGAGTAGTGTAGTGTTGTATAATGTGGTGTAGTATAATGTAGTATAATGTAGAGTAGTGTTGTTTATTGTAGTGTAGTATAATGTAGAGTAGTGTTGTTTATTGTAGTGTAGTGTAGTATAATGTAATGTAGCATAGTATAGTATAATGTAGTATAATGTAGCGTAGTGTTGTATAATGTAGTGTACTGTAGTTTAATGTAGTATAATGTGTAGTATAATGTAATGTAGCGTAGTGTAGTATCTCACCTTGGCCTCCCACTCCATCCCGGCCACTGAGATCCCCAGCAGCAGTACCACCGAGATACAGCCGATGATCCTGATGTCATTCAGCTCATCTATCATAATGGCATTGTTTTCCTGTAGAGGAGAGGGAAGGAGGGGGAGACAGAGGTGGAGAGAGAGATGCACATGGAGAGGTAGAGAGAGAGAGGGGGGAGAGGGAGAGAGGGACTACAGTCAGTGATCTGACACACACACACACACACACACACAGATGCTACGTACCTTGAGTAGGTCAACCACAGTCTCTGCGAAGCCCACCACGTACATCGCCACGGCAACAGCGTTAGCGAAGGCGAAGATGAGACCAATGGAACCGCCAAACTCTGGTCCCAGACTACGTGATATCAGGTAGTACGCCCCTCCTGGAAACCAATCAGTAATAACATTCCTCTACTTGTACATACAGTGGACACAGAGCAGGTAGGGAGCAGGGATAATAACATTCCTCTACTTGTACATACAGTGGACACAGAGCAGGTAGGGAGCAGGGATAATAACATTCCTCTACTTGTACATACAGTGGACACAGAGCAGGTAGGGAGCAGGGATAATAACATTCCTCTACTTGTACATACAGTGGACACAGAGCAGGTAG
The DNA here is from genome assembly GCF_013265735.2 of Oncorhynchus mykiss. Taxonomy (NCBI): domain Eukaryota; kingdom Metazoa; phylum Chordata; class Actinopteri; order Salmoniformes; family Salmonidae; genus Oncorhynchus; species Oncorhynchus mykiss. The sequence continues at coordinate 40,725,736 of NC_048590.1, forward strand.
GGAGCAGGGATAATAACATTCCTCTACTTGTACATACAGTGGACACAGAGCAGGTAGGGAGCAGGGATAATAACATTCCTCTACTTGTACATACAGTGGACACAGAGCAGGTAGGGAGCAGGGATAATAACATTCCTCTACTTGTACATACAGTGGACACAGAGCAGGTAGGGAGCAGGGATAATAACATTCCTCTACTTGTACATACAGTGGACAGTCATTGAAAACAACCTTTGAGCTCTCCTTGTTTTTTCAACATTGTCTCATGTTTATAATGTGTTGAGTGCCTGTATATAGCCTCGCTACTGTTATTTTACTGCTGCTCTTTAATTATTTGTTATTTTTCTATTTTTCTTTTCTTTTTTTCTTACATGTTTTTTTTTACTTAGCACTTATTCTTCTCAAAACATTGTTAGTTAAGGACTTGTAAGTAAGCATTTCACTGTAAGGTCTACCGACACCTGTTATATTCGGCGCATGTGACAAATAACATTTGATTTGATTTGGTTGACTCACCTCCTCGTACCACTCCATTGGTGCAGATAGCAGACATGGAGAGACCTGTGACGGTGGTCACCACACAGCTCAGAGCAATGACCACAATGCCCAGACCTAAAACACAAAATACCTGTTAATCCAACTCACCCCTGCTCAGGCCATTTACAGTCTGTCTACATGTGAAGGCATACAATGTTTTGCGAAGTTTGAATTCCACACTGAAATGTCTTTCTTTTCTTCTTAAAGATGGTCCTCCAGCAATTTTATGTTTTGAGCAAAATCGTTTAAAAACAAAAACACAACTGCAAACTTCAAGGAGTTGGTCGGATGGGAAGTTGTGATGTCATCCGCCTCCTCCCTTGCTTGAGGAACAATAGAGGAGCATTAGAGAACAGAAGAGGAAAGGCCAACCCCCACTTGTGCCATATCATAAGGATACCTGGACCACCTATTGAGATGTGCCTTTTGTTAAGTAAATCAGCTGATAAATGAGCTAAATCAGAAACTGGAGTACGACTTTAAGAACCCGTGTATAAAGGAGTGTAGAGTGCTGTTTTTGTCACACTGTGCTGGTTCTGAAATAATCTACCACCTCCTCTTTCTAACACCTGACCACACCTTCTGTGCCCTCCAGTCACCTCTAACACCTTGAGAAACACAGTGAAGCCTTCTGTCCCCTCCAGTCACCTCTAACACCTTGAGAAACACAGTGTATCATTCTGTCCCCTCCAGTCACCTCTAACACCTTGAGAAACACAGTGAAGCCTTCTGTCCCCTCCAGTCACCTCTAACACCTTGAGAAACACAGTGAAGCCTTCTGTCCCCTCCAGTCACCTCTAACACCTTGAGAAACACAGTGTAGCCTTCTGTGCCCTCCATTCACCTCTAACACCTTGAGAAACACAGTGAAGCCTTCTGTCCCCTCCAGTCACCTCTAACACCTTGAGAAACAGTGAAGCCTTCTGTGCGTCTGAAATGGTCCATTCTCAGGACTAATGGTGCTGTAGGCCTGCAGGCTGTTAGTTGCAGCAGGCGGTTTACTCTGATATCTGTCATGGTCTCTATCTGCACTGCAGCCAGCGCTCTGAAATACATTAGTTATGCTCCATAAAGAGGTCCTCACCCCTGATAAACACACACATGCACACAAACACACACACACACACACACACACATACACATACACACACACACACACACACACACACACACACACACACACACACACACACACACACACACACCTGGTACATTCCAGCTACTTCCTTTGCTTTGACCTCAGAGGGAAGGACACTGGGAGCTGACTGGTTGTCTTTTTGTGTTGTACATATTTTTGCTTGTCTACACTCTCAGAAACAAAGAGTGCAACAAAGAATGTCCCAGTAGGTCAGAGGTATTCAAACTTTTCCAGCGGGGAGCCAATTTTTTCCACCAGAATTTCTGGGGACCCCATTTTCCCCCCAATCATTTCTTGCGACCCCAACCCAAATCTAAAGACACAACCTTAAAACGTTCATTGCATATTAATTTCTTATCAACATGAAAAGAAACCAATAAATACATTTTCTCAATAAAATTGTAGCTTTCAAATGATCTTTCTCAAAATGTTTGTATATTATTACTGTATTACTGTATACAATCTGTACTCCTCATTGTTTAAAATATGATTTTTAAAAACATTTTGGTGACCCCACTGCAGTTACCCCATCGCAACCCCACTGCAGTTACCCCATCGCGACCCCACTGCAGTTACCCCATCGTGACCCCACTGCAGTTACCCCATCGCAACCCCACTGCAGTTACCCCACTAAAGTTACCCCATCGTGACCCCCCTGCAGTTACCCCATTGCGACCCCAACTTTGAATAGCACTTCTGTAGGGGAGTATTGGGGAACCCTCTGAATTTAAGATAGGTAGAACTCTTTCTGGTTCCCAATACCAACCTTTATCTATTTGGAATCCAGATTATTTTTTTGTAACCTGGTTCTTTTTGGAAACCTAAAGGATTCTATCTGACCTGAAAAGGAGCCTGCTACATAGCACTCCTTTTTTCTGATAGTGTGTGTGGTGTAATTATTTATTACTCTGTGTTGTACTTACCCCAGCCGGCCTGTCCAAACACCCAGGACAGACGGATGAACAGCATCACACCCCAGATGTTCAACATACATCTCACCTAGAGAGGAGGAAAGACAAGAGGAGCGAGAGGAGAGAGGAGGAGAGACAGGAGGAAAGAGAGGAGGAGAGAGGAGGAAAGACAAGAGGAGGGAGAGGAGGAGAGAGGAGGAGAGACAGTAGGAGAGACAGGAGGAGAGAGAGGAGAGAGGAGGAGAGAGAGGAGAGAGGAGGAGAGACAGGAGAGACAGGAGGAGTTAGGAGGAGAGAGAGGAGGAGAGACAGGAGGAGAGCGAGGGGAGGAGAGACAGGAGATAGACAGGAGGAGAGCGAGAGGAGGAGAGAGACAGGAGGAGAGCGAGGGGAGGAGAGAGAGGAGGAGAGGGACAGGAGGAGACAGAGGAGGCGAGAGAGGACGAGAGAGAGGAGGAGAGAGACAGAGAGTAGGAGAGAGGCTAGGTTAGGTAGAGACTGGGGTTAGCCCTGAGTTACACATAGGGCAGGATCACTTTGACCTTGTCTCTTTGCTTCCAGTCAGATCGTAGTTAGGTTAGATAGAGACCGGGTTATGACAGAATAACTATCTGAATCTCTTTATCGCTGTGTTGGTGTCTGTGTCTGAGGCTTCCAGACAGATCATGTGACCTGTCAGGGTATCACTGAGGTATGCAGGTTAACTCATTGATGCTGGGTTGTGATATACTGCTCAGGAGTGGCCAGGGTGACCCCCAGTGACCCCCAGTAGAAGAAGTTCCCATAACCTGACCACACAGACCAGGACTCCCCATTCACCCTGCTCGATATCCAGCCACACTCTCTAAGACTCCATTCCTACTCACCACGATCCCATTAGGAGAGGCCAGTCCCCATAACCAACTGCCTTCACCAGGATCCCATTAGGCCAGTCCCCATCACCAACTGCCCTCACCAGGATCCCATTAGGCCAGTCCCCATAACCAACTGCCCTCACCAGGATCCCATTAGACCAGTCCCCATAACCAACTGCCCTCACCAGGTTCCCATTAGGACAGTCCCCATAACAAACTGCCCTTACCAGGATCCCATTAGGCCAGTCCCCATAACCAACTGCCCTCACCAGGATCCCATTAGGACAAGCCAGTCCCCATAACCAACTGCCCTCGCCAGGACCCCATTAAGAACCATCCTAATCCTGCCCCAATACAACCCATCACTAGTCCCAGGACCCTCCTAACCCTGCCCCGATATAACCCATCTCCACTCCCCAGGACCCTCCTAACCCTGCCCCAATATAATCCATCTCCACTCCCCAGGACCCTCCTAACCCTGTCCAATGTAACCCATCTCCACTCCTCAGGACCCTCCTAACCCTGCCCAATGTAACCCATCTCCACTCCCCAGGACCCTCCTAACCCTGCCCCAATATAACCCATCTCCACTCCCCAGGACCCTCCTAACCCTGCCCCAATATAATCCATCTCCACTCCTCAGGACCCTCCTAACCCTGTCCAATATAACCCATCTCCACTCCCCAGGACCCTCCTAACCCTGTCCAATGTAACCCATCTCTACTAACCAGGACCCTCCTAACCCTGCCCAATGTAACCCATCTCCACTCCTCAGGACCCTCCTAACCCTGTCCAATGTAACCCATCTCCACTCCTCAGGACCCTCCTAACCCTGTCCAATGTAACCCATCTCCACTCCTCAGGACCCTCCTAACCCTGTCCAATGTAACCCATCTCTACTAACCAGGACCCTCCTAACCCTGCCCAATGTAACCCATCTCCACTCCTCAGGACCCTCCTAACCCTGCCCAATGTAACCCATCTCTACTAACCAGGACCCTCCTAACCCTGTCCAATATAACCCATCTCCCCTCCTCAGGACCCTCCTAACCCTGTCCAATATAACCCATCTCCACTCCCCAGGACCCTCCTAACCCTGTCCAATATAACCCATCTCCACTCCCCAGGACCCTCCTAACCCTGTCCAATATAACCCATCTCCCCTCCTCAGGACCCTCCTAACCCTGTCCAATATAACCCATCTCCACTCCTCAGGACCCTCCTAACCCTGTCCAATATAACCCATCTCCCCTCCTCAGGACCCTCCTAACCCTGTCCAATATAACCCATCTCCACTCCTCAGGACCCTCCTAACCTTGTCCAATATAACCCATCTCCACTCCCCAGGACCCTCCTAACCCTGTCCAATATAACCCATCTCCACTCCTCAGGACCCTCCTAACCCTGCCCAATATAACCCATCTCCACTCCCCAGGACCCTCCTAACCCTGCCCCAATATAACCCATCTCCACTCCCCAGGACCCCCCTAACCCTGCCCCAATATAACCCATCTCCACTCCCCAGGACCCTCCTAACCCTGTCCATTATAACCCATCTCCACTCCCCAGGACCCTCCTAACCCTGTCCAATATAACCCATCTCTACTAACCAGGACCCTCCTAACCCTGTCCAATATAACCCATCTCTACTCCTCAGGACCCTCCTAACCCTGTCCAATATAACCCATCTCTACTAACCAGGACCCTCCTAACCCTGTCCAATATAACCCATCTCTACTAACCAGGACCCTCCTAACCCTGTCCAATGTAACCCATCTCTACTAACCAGGACCCTCCTAACCCTGCCCAATGTAACCCATCTCCACTCCTCAGGACCCTCCTAACCCTGTCCAATATAACCCATCTCCACTCCCCAGGACCCTCCTAACCCTGTCCAATGTAACTGTTATGGGATTTATTATGAATAATGATTAAATGATGTATACATTTAAGGTAGGATTATAACTAACAGAATTCTACCCTATCTTTCTAGTAGTGTTAAATAATGTTTGTTGATTAGGAAGGGGTTATGTAGCATAGACCTAGGAAGAAAGGAATGTATGTGTGTGTCGAAAGAGAACGAAGAGGGGCATTAACCTATGTTTGAACCAACCTGGCTGTAACTCTGGGGAGATAAGGTAGGACAGGGAGAGCCCCTCCAGAGCTCTTGTATCTGGGGGAGACTGGAACTGTCAGCTGAGTGGTAATAAACTGTGGTGAGACTCATGAGAAAACCCCTATGTTGGTGTGTATGTATGTGTGTAGGGTAAGAGAAAGTTATAAAAGGAATGTCTTTGTATATGTACAGCAGCGCTCTCGTATATAAACCTTACTGACTATTGTAAACTGGCCTCTGTATATTTCATTTCAATAAGAACCTTACAAATCCTTAGTAATATACAGAATAATTTAAGTGAAGTTCAGTTTACAAAGTTCTCATAACAGTAACCCATCTCTACTAACCAGGACTCCCTTTATCCAGCCAAACCTCACGGTTCCATCTTTGTTGTCCAGGGGAATGACAGACTCCACATCGTCTGACGGCGTCCCGTCGCTGCCCTCTCTGTCCTCCACCGTGTTCGTCACTGAGATCCTTCCATTCTAGAGAGAGAAAATAGGACAGGAAAAGACTTGTCAGGGGTACGTATCACTCCAGTCTACCTGGAGGAAGATAAAGAATACGGCTGGTAGAGGAAGAAGGAATTTGTTGAAACTTTAGAGGAAGTTTAGATTAGTTTTGTCTTTAGGAAATCAGAGAGAGTTAGCAGTACAGTAACTTGATGTTAAAATTCTGGGCCTCCTGTTAGATAGGTAAGTCTCTATGAGGTCAGAACCCTGTTGAAATGTTCTCTTTCTAAATCAATCAAACAAGAGACGCAGTGTTCTTGTTCCTGAGTGTGTGTGTGTGTGTGTGTGAGAGAGAGAGTCGTGCAGTTTGATTCTGATGAAGATGAATACATGTTTGGAGAAGCATTATTATACTGTGTGCTTGTCCTTGAAGACTGCACTCTGTGTGAGAGAGAGAGAGAGAGAGAGAGAGAAGGAGAGAGTGAGGGAATAGAACAGAGAGAGAGAGAGAGAGAGAGAGAGGAGAGAGAGAGAGAGAGAGAGAGAGAGAGAGAGAGAGAGAGAGAGAGAGAGAAGGAGAGAGTGAGGGAATAGAACAGAGAGAGAGAGAGAGAGAGAGAAGGAGAGAGTGAGGGAATAGAACAGAGAGAGAACAAGGTGGACCCAGTTTAAACTTGTTGTAAGACGAATATGAAGTGTTTAAAGGACACATGAGTACCAAGCTCTTTAATGAGATGCTCAGATCTCTGTCTGGTGTAGGGCGTGGCGTGGCTGTCAGACAGAGATAACAGACTGGCTGTCACCCAAAGGTGTTACAAATCTATAAAACACTTTAGCCTGTCAGTATGTCAACCATTGTGTAGATCTATTCTTATCTCTGTCTTTGACGACTGTTCAGTCCCAGTGTTGGCAGTAGGTTTATAGGGTGTGAAAGATGGTTGAACTGCGGTTAATGAAAGTGGCAGGAATGTTTCCAGTTAAATGAATGATTAAAGGACTATAAACTCCATTTATCTCTCTCTCTCCTCTCTCTATCTTATCTTCCTCTCTGAGACTGTAAAACATATGTTCTTTCCTCCAGAGAGTTCATGTTGTTCTCTTTCAGGACACAGTAGGTCTATAAATGCTTTAAGAGGAATGAGTTGACCAATCCAAGGCCATCCCACTGCACACTCCACCTCATTTCAACGTGGATAATTGGGAAATATTTGGTTGAGACCTTGATCAATGAGATTGCAATTTATATTCACCCACTCAAAATCTAAAAGCACAACCAAATTCAAATGAAAAAACAATGTCAGATATCTGGTTTAGTTGTCACCCAAATGTATATCACTGTGCTTTTAACCATTAAAGTCACAGCAAAAGTTCAAATGGGAAAACAATGTCAGATATTTGGTTGATTTATTTATGTGTTACTTATTACTGTCCTTTATCTAATATCAGAACCAAATGACCTGGATTACAGTTGAGATTACATTAAAAGAACATGGTGCAATGATCAATGCCATTCGAGATTCTGGGCAGATTATTACAGCAATTGTGAATATCTCCACAGACCTGTGAATACCTCTGCATGCTATCTTCAACATGCATGCTTTATATGATGATGGAAGAAGACATTTATAGTTACAGTAACCTCAAACTGTGACCATGGATGTGTTGCTCATTTTAAGGGTGAATGTTTCATTAGTTTGTAAGATAGCCTATTTACTGTATTACAATTTAATTGTGTTTGGTTGACAAGGCAACCAAATATGAACATTTAAAGGAGATGTATCTACTGCTTGGATAGTTCCATCTGTCAACTGGCTTAATCCCATTCTTTAACTTTTATTTTTGGCTGAGTTGGAGATGTGGATCCACCATATAATTTGTCAACAAGCTGTTTATTGTATTTCAAAAGTGATACTGAATTGTGTTTGGTTGTAAACAACCAAATATCAACATGTGAAGGAGATTTATCTTCTGCTTGCACTGAATTAAAGGCAAATGAAACTTTAAATGCACTTTAAATAAAGTTGAATTTGATTTAGTCCTGTTGTTTAAATGCACTTTAAATAAAGTTGAATTTGATTTAGTCCTGTTGTTTAAATGCACTTTAAATAAAGTTGAATTTGATTTAGTCCTGTTCTTTAACTTACATTTTGGATTGAGATGGAGACAATCCAACATTTATTTATGCAACAATGATTCATTTGAAAACAAAGTGGAATTAAAGCCAGACTAAGTCAGTGGTACAGATGAAACTATCCAAGCAGAAGATACATTTCCTTCAAATGTTGATATTTGGTTGCGTTGACAACCAAACACAATTCAATATCACTATCACTGGAAATCCTATTGTCTATTTTTAGTTAAATCCTGGGTTGAATTGAAACAATAGCTGTTGATGACTTTGAAAATGCTACATAGGGCTAAAAAATAGCATAATTGATGACATATGATTGAGACATTATGATCACATGTAATTTGCTCTGTTAAACCTACCCTTTAGAATGGGTTCGATAGCAACAGTGAATCACACTGGTAAAAGTCAGTGACAAATGTCTTTATTTTATAAAACATTTTTATTTAACCTTCATTTAACTAGGCAAGTCAGTTAAGAACAAATTATTATTTTACTATTACGGCCTACCCCGGCCAAACCCTCCCCTAAACCGGACGACGCTGCACCAGTTGTGTGCCGCCCTATGGGACTCCCGATCACGGTGATACAGTCCGGGATCGAACCAGGGTCTGTAGTGACGCCTCTAGCACTGAGATGCAGTGCCTTAGACCGCTGCGCCACTCGGGAGCATCATAGCTCAGCAGGGCTTGTTTAAACCCTGGATGTGAGGCCAGAGGGTAGCTGTAGATAAATCAGTTCTCCAGTAGGAGGTGCTGCCTAGCCTATTGTCTTTTCTTATTCTACTGATAGTGGATATAATGTTGAAGATCTGACGTTGTTATAAAGGTACAAATCCAACATATTTTATACAAGGTTTGTCTATGTGGACATTTGGTTACCATGATGACACAATCTTGTGGTTGAAATGTTACCCTCAAAACAGCTGTTGATTACTTTTTTCAAATCCAATGTATTTCCCACATAGATTCAACATTACAATAAATATGTTGAGAAATTAAGCTGAAACAACATTGATTCAACCAATTTGTGCCCAGTGGGAAGTGACTTTCCCTTTTTTAGAACAGACATGACTGTTACCCAATCACTGTTGTGACATGATAGTAATCTGTCACACAGTCAGAGAGAGAAAGAGAAAGAGAGAGTGAGATAAACAAATGAACAGAGAGAAACCAATACAAACAGAGAGAGAGATTTGTGACAAATTGCCATGAAAACAACATTGTAAATACAACCAATATGTATCTGTTTCCTTTCTTCCCCTACTAGTCGTAGTACAACTATATGTACATTGTTAAAACACATAGCTGATAATATAACATTTGACACGTCTTTATCCTTTTCAAACCTTTATCAGTGAAATGTTTACTGGACATAGATATTTGTTGTTGATGTTTTCTTTTTTCTTCTTACTTTAGTTAATTATTTATTTAACTTGCTTTGACAATGTAAACATATGTTTCCCTTAACCATAAAGCCCCTTTGAATTGAATTGATTGAATTGAGAGACAAACAGGCCAATGTTGTTGTCAAAACATGTTCCACATAAAAATGTTTTTCATTTACTGAATCTGAATTTCAATGATCTTTCTGAATTGTCTGGATTAAAGGAGAGTTGATTCCAGTTAGAAGTCTGCTGACTTGGTGGAGACAGTTGTGTGATGTGTGTGTCGGTAAGGAAAAGAGAGTGATATACAGATGTGTGTAGAGGGGGTTGTAGAGGTGAGGAGGACACACACACACTGACCTTCTGGAAGACATCGTGGAGCTCCTGCAGGGACGGTCGGACCGCACGGTTACCGCTCACACTCCCAGCATTCCGGTAGAAGTCGATGTTGGGCACGCGGTCCAGCGTGTCATGACCAAACGCACTGACCACGGACGGACGGACAGCCCGGTGCTCTCCGTTACCGGTCCCATTACCGTTAGAGGTGGTACCACCGGAGAAAGACGTCTCCTCGTAGTTAGGGGGTTCGTCCCCGATCCTGTCATAGGCATCATTCTCCATCAGACTGGCTGTAAATACAGGCTCCTCACACCTACTGGCTTCTACAGGTCAAACACTACAGAAAAGGAATACTGAGGTCCTTCAGTCCTCTGGTCAGGGCCTAGAGACTGTCTAAGTATGAGAAGCAATCGGCAGCTATGGGTTTGGAGCGCTGGTACGACAGACTAGTGTTGGTTCATCTGATTCTGTTTAGTTAAATCCTTGTGTAGGTCCAGAGCTGACCTATAGACCTGTCATATAGGCTGAGGTTGGCTCTGCCACCCCAGCTTTATATCCTCCTGGCCCCTATGCTGGGCTCTGCCTGGGACTCAGCCATTGGCTGAACCAGCGGTTCTACCAACCACTCTCAGAACCCTGTATGTCTCAGATGTCCTTGCTGCATCCTCAGGGCCACAAAGCCTCTGACTAAACATTAACCAAGTAATAAACACCTTGGAAGATAAAGACCTGGAGCTCGCAGTGTGAAATCAAAGCAAGCCTAAATATCTTATATTGAGTGATAATTCACTTAAAATTAGTATTTTTTATAGTTTTTTATCTGACTACATTGGCAGACAATTTTGCTTATTTTAACCGCCGAAAAACCTAATACAAGTAATTTCTCTTATTTCAATATCATTTTATTGATATCTTACCTTAATACGACTATTAAGGTACAATATCTTAAACAGATTACTTATATTAAAGATGCACAATGCAGAAATCGCTACGCCATTTCCTGGTTGCTTTCAATGAGAATGACAGATCAATAACACAAATTTCTATGTGAATTTGGTCCGGTCGCCCAAAAAGTGACATATTGCAGCTTTAAGTCTATAGATTAAAATACGCAAAATGATCTGCCAATGATAGGAATTATTTTAAAAAGTGAATTATCACTCAATATATAAAAAAAAAATGTAGGCTTAAGGTCACGAGGAAAAAGTTTAAAGCTTAAAGACTCTAATGATATGCCACTAAACAATGAATAGGTTAGAGAGGAATGGCAATGTGACTCTAATGGTAGGGGCTTATGATTGACACATGGTGTGGAGAAATAACTTCTGCCTTATTCTCGAATTATGTAAATTGGCGTTGATACTCTGTCAGTGTATACATCTACAGTCTTAGTGTTTGTAAAGCCTATTGTCTGTCTCAATCCCAGTATCTATTTCTATGCTTAATAATGAATTTAAAAAATCAGCAACATGTACTGTTGATAGAACAGAGATAGAAAGAGTGTTGTGGAGGTGGGAATTCTTACAGGAAGGTCACAATGACTGAAACTGTCAGCAAATAATACAATGCAGAATACAATGGGGGACTGTACTGTGAAATGCTTGCTTACCAGCTCGTCCCAACGATGCCTAGTTAAATCACAGTAATCATGTGTGCAGGGAGTCCCTGTTAGGCTTAGTTCTTTATGAACAGTCCCTGTTAGGCTTAGTTCTTCATGCACAGTCCCTGTTAGGCTTAGTTCTTTATGAACAGTTCATGTTATGCTTAGTTCTTCATGAACAGTCCCTGTTAGGCTTAGTTCTTCATGAACAGTCCCTGTTAGGCTTAGTTCTTCATACACAGTCCCTGTTAGGCTTAGTTCTTCATGAACAGTCCATGTTAGGCTTAGTTCTTTATGAACAGTCCTTGTTAGGCTTAGTTCTTCATGAACAGTCCTTGTTAGGCTTAGTTCTTTATGAACAGTCCCTGTTAGGCTTAGTTCTTCATGAACAGTCCTTGTTAGGCTTAGTTCTTCAGGAACAGTCCCTGTTAGGCTTAGTTCTTCATGAACAGTCCATGTTAGGCTTAGTTCTTCATGAACAGTCCCTGTTAGGCTTAGTTCTTCATGAACAGTCCCTGTTAGGCTTAGTTCTTCATGCACAGTCCTTGTCAGGCTTAGTTCTTCATGAACAGTCAATGTTAGGCTTAGTTCGTCATGAACAGTCCTTCTTAGGCTTAGTTATTCATGCACAGTCCTTGTTAGGCTTAGTTATTCATGCACAGTCCTTGTTAGGCTTAGTTCTTCATGGACAGTCCTTGTTAGGCTTAGTTATTCATGCACAGTCCTTGTTAGGCTTAGTTCTTCATGCACAGTCCCTGTTAGGCTTAGTTCTTTATGAACAGTCAGTATCTATTTCTATGCTTAATAATGAATTTAAAAAATCAGCAACATGTACTGTTGATAGAACAGAGATAGAAAGAGTGTTGTGGAGGTGGGAATTCTTACAGGAAGGTCACAATGACTGAAACTGTCAGCAAATAATACAATGCAGAATACAATGGGGGACTGTACTGTGAAATGCTTGCTTACCAGCTCGTCCCAACGATGCCTAGTTAAATCACAGTAATCATGTGTGCAGGGAGTCCCTGTTAGGCTTAGTTCTTTATGAACAGTCCCTGTTAGGCTTAGTTCTTCATGCACAGTCCCTGTTAGGCTTAGTTCTTTATGAACAGTTCATGTTATGCTTAGTTCTTCATGAACAGTCCCTGTTAGGCTTAGTTCTTCATGAACAGTCCCTGTTAGGCTTAGTTCTTCATGCACAGTCCTTGTCAGGCTTAGTTCTTCATGAACAGTCCCTGTTAGGCTTAGTTCCTCATGCACAGTCCATGTTAGGCTTAGTTCTTCATGAACAGTCCATGTTAGGCTTAGCTCTTCATGAACAGTCCTTGTTAGGCTTAGTTCTTCATGCACAGTCCTTGTTAGGCTTAGTTATTCATGCACAGTCCTTGTTAGGCTTAGTTCTTCATTAACAGTCCTTGTTAGGCTTAGTTCTTTATGAACAGTCCCTGTTAGGCTTAGTTCTTCATGCACAGTCCCTGTTAGGCTTAGTTCTTCATGCACAGTCCCTGTTAGGCTTAGTTCTTCATGAACAGTCCATGTTAGGCTTAGTTCTTTATGAACAGTTCATGTTAGGCTTAGTTCTTCATGAACAGTCCTTGTTAGGCTTAGTTCTTCATGAACAGTCCCTGTTAGGCTTAGTTCTTCATGAACAGTCCATGTTAGGCTTAGTTCTTCATGAACAGTCCCTGTTAGGCTTAGTTCTTCATGAACAGTCCCTGTTAGGCTTAGTTCTTCATGCACAGTCCTTGTCAGGCTTAGTTCTTCATGAACAGTCCATGTTAGGCTTAGTTCGTCATGAACAGTCCTTCTTAGGCTTAGTTATTCATGCACAGTCCTTGTTAGGCTTAGTTATTCATGCACAGTCCTTGTTAGGCTTAGTTCTTCATGCACAGTCATTGTTAGGCTTAGTTATTCATGCACAGTCCTTGTTAGGCTTAGTTATTCATGCACAGTCCTTGTTAGGCTTAGTTCTTCATGCACAGTCCCTGTTAGGCTTAGTTCTTTATGAACAGTCCCTGATAGGCTTAGTTCTTCATGCACAGTCCCTGTTAGGCTTAGTTCTTCATGAACAGTCCATGTTAGGCTTAGTTCTTTATGAACAGTTCATGTTATGCTTAGTTCTTCATGCACAGTCCTTGTCAGGCTTAGTTCTTCATGAACAGTCCCTGTTAGGCTTAGTTCCTCATGCACAGTCCATGTTAGGCTTAGTTCTTCATGAACAGTCCATGTTAGGCTTAGTTCTTCATGAACAGTCCTCCTTAGGCTTAGTTCTTCATGCACAGTCCTTGTTAGGCTTAGTTATTCATGCACAGTCCTTGTTAGGCTTAGTTCTTCATGAACAGTCCTTGTTAGGCTTAGTTCTTCATGCACAGTCCCTGTTAGGCTTAGTTCTTCATGCACAGTCCCTGTTAGGCTTAGTTCTTCATGAACAGTCCATGTTAGGCTTAGTTCTTTATGAACAGTTCATGTTAGGCTTAGTTCTTCATGAACAGTCCTTGTTAGGCTTAGTTCTTCATGAACAGTCCCTGTTAGGCTTAGTTCTTCATGAACAGTCCATGTTAGGCTTAGTTCTTCATGAACAGTCCCTGTTAGGCTTAGTTCTTCATGAACAGTCCCTGTTAGGCTTAGTTCTTCATGCACAGTCCTTGTCAGGCTTAGTTCTTCATGAATAGTCCATGTTAGGCTTAGTTCGTCATGAACAGTCCTTCTTAGGCTTAGTTATTCATGCACAGTCCTTGTTAGGCTTAGTTATTCATGCACAGTCCTTGTTAGGCTTAGTTCTTCATGTACAGTCCTTGTTAGGCTTAGTTATTCATGCACAGTCCTTGTTAGGCTTAGTTATTCATGCACAGTCCTTGTTAGGCTTAGTTCTTCATGCACAGTCCTTGTTAGGCTTAGTTATTCATGCACAGTCCATGTTAGGCTTAGTTCTTCATGCACAGTCCCTGTTAGCATTCTGCATGAACTCTGAATGCGTTAAGAAGTCAATATGTAGGTACCTTTTAAATAAAGTGTTGCCTATTATTTGTACCCATCTTTTGAAGTATTTTATGACATCACATGTTAAGTATGTTTCACATAATGTACTATGATGTCAGGTAAATAAACCTCAACCTGAAGCTGAACCCAGAGTGGCAGAGCACTAGGAGGTGAACAGGTGGACAGGAAATGAAAGGTGTTAATATGGAAGTTAATATGAGACTTAAAGTGGATCTGACAGCGTTTTAGCAACATTAAATCTTATTCAAATCTATTCATATACACCCCCAGGAACAATATGATGCCTTTTCTTCTGACAAGCGAGCACATAGATTCTTCACATTTTCATACTTTCATAGAATGTTTGGGAATGACGCAGAGTAAGGTATTGGTGAAAATTCCATAGCAATCCACAGTAAGAAAGTAAGAAGCTTCAGTAGTCCTTAATGAAATTAGGCACACAGGCCTGCCTGCCATCATTCACTTTGAACTGGACACAGGCCTGCCTGCCATCATTCACTTTGAACTGGACACAGGCCTGCCTGCCATCATTCACTTTGAACTGGACACAGGCAGTAGTAACAGAACAACTTTACATCATTAGAAATAATTTGCAAAAGCCACGAAATGCAGTTTAATCGTTTTCTGCAAATGTGTAAATACCATGTGAGTCATATCGGAACTTTACAGTCCTATTGATCAAACAACCGTTGTTCCTTAAAGCATAATTATTTTAAAGTATTAATGGTACTGTCCCCACCACTAAAAAAATGACTTAAATACATGTAATTTTGTCATTGAAACATTTAAATGAATTACTGTAGAATTCCATTCATTCCTATGGAGGACTGCTTTTCTGAGGAGTGCCAATATGGCTTGTGACTAGATGGACTACAGCTACAGATGAGATTTACAATTGAACTACTGTGAAAGTTGGACTTAACATTTTGAAGCCAGAGGATGAGTCTGAGTTGACGATTGTTTATTTTCGATGAAAGTACTGATGATAGGTGTAGTCTTTCTTGTATGCATGTGCTTACCGTGACTGTCACCCTGATATTGGCATCAGTAGCCCAGCTACTTCCAACACAGTGGAGGCTGCTGAGGGGAGGACAGCTCATAATAATGGCTGGAACGGGAAAATGGAATGGTATCAAACACATGGAAACCATGTTATTGATGTATTTGATACCCTTCCACCACACATTTGCGGGACTACAGTGCTTGACAAATGGGAACAAATACATTATGTCCTGGTGTTGTTGCCATTCATGCTTGTATCAAGGTGACATCTAGATGGTTATCAATATTAGTTATTTATTGTGTAGGATGCTACTATCCTATTTAAATAAAATCATTGGAGGTAAAAAAAAATTGTCCACGTTAGCTACCACTGGCGACACCGTGAATACAGCTGCCCTATAGGAAGCACTTCACGTCGGTATTCACCTCCATACAACACCGGCGACACCGTGAATACAGCTGCCCTGTAGGAAGCACTTCACGTCGGTATTCACCTCCATACAACACCGGCGACATCGTGAATACAGCTGCCCTGTAGGAAGCACTTCACGTCGGTATTCACCTCCATACAACACCGGCGACACCGTGAATACAGCTGCCCTGTAGGAAGCACTTCACGTCGGTATTCACCTCCATACAACACCGGCGACACCGTGAATACAGCTGCCCTGTAGGAAGCACTTCACGTCGGTATTCACCTCCATACAACACCGGCGACACCGTGAATACAGCTGCCCTGTAGGAAGCACTTCACGTCGGTATTCACCTCCATACAACACCGGCGACACCGTGAATACAGCTGCCCTGTAGGAAGCACTTCACGTCGGTATTCACCTCCATACAACACCGGCGACACCGTGAATACAGCTGCCCTGTAGGAAGCACTTCATGTCGGTATTCACCTCCATACAACACCGGCGACACCGTGAATACAGCTGCCCTGTAGGAAGCACTTCACGTCGGTATTCACCTCCATACAACACCGGCGACACCGTGAATACAGCTGCCCTGTAGGAAGCACTTCACGTCGGTATTCACCTCCATACAGCACCGGCGACACCGTGAATACAGCTGCCCTGTAGGAAGCACTTCACGTCGGTATTCACCTCCATACAACACCGGCGACACCGTGAATACAGCTGCCCTGTAGGAAGCACTTCACGTCGGTATTCACCTCCATACAACACCGGTGCAATAGTCATTCGCACCAGCTTGCCTTCTCGACGTTCTTCCCGAGGGCAGTGACGTTAGCTAATTGGCATGTCACTGTGATGTCCAAATGAATACTAGCTCGCTGTCATCACAGATAAATGAGGAAACCAATATACAGTCGTGGCCAAAAGTTTTGAGAATGACGCAAATATTAATTTCCACAAAGTTTGCTACTTCAGTGTCTTTAGATATTTTTGTCAGATGTTACTATGGAATACTGAAGTATAATTACAAGCATTTCATATGTGTCAAAGGCTTTTATTGACAATTATATGAAGTTGATGCAAAGAGTCAATATTTGCAGTGTTGGCCCTTCTTTTTCA
Organism: Oncorhynchus mykiss; assembly: GCF_013265735.2. Taxonomy (NCBI): domain Eukaryota; kingdom Metazoa; phylum Chordata; class Actinopteri; order Salmoniformes; family Salmonidae; genus Oncorhynchus; species Oncorhynchus mykiss. The sequence goes on from NC_048590.1 coordinate 40,742,735, forward strand.
AGACCTCTGCAATCCGCCCTGGCATGCTGTCAATTAACTTCTGGGCCACATCCTGACTGATGGCAGCCCATTCTTGCATAATCAATTCTTGGAGTTTGTCAGAATTTGTCGGGTTTTGTTAATCCACCCGCCTCTTGAGGATTGACCACAAATTCTCAATGGGATTAAGTCTGGTTTCCTGACCATGGACCCAAAATATTGATGTTTTGTTCCCTGAGCCACTTAGTTATCACTTTTGCCTTATGGCAAGGTGCTCCATCATGCTGGAAAAGGCATTATTCGTCACCAAACTGTTCCTGGACGGTTGGGAGAAGTTGCTTTCGGAGGATGTACTGGTACCATTCATGGCTGTGTTCTTAGGCAAAATTGTGAGTGAGCCCAGTCCAATTGGCTGAGAAGCAACCCCACACATGAATGGTCTCAGGATGCTTTACTGTTGGCATGACACAGGACTGATGGTAGCGCTCACCTTGTCTTCTCCGGACAAGCATTTTTCTGGATGCCCCAAACAATCGGGAAGGGGATTCGTCAGAGAAAATGACTTTACCCAGTCCAGTCCAATCCCTGTACCTTTTGCAGAATATCAGTCGGTCTCTGATGTTTTTCCTGGAGAGAAGTGGCTTCTTTGCTGCCCTTCTTGACACAAGGCCATCCATCAAAAGTCTTTGCCTCACTGTGCGTGCAGATGCACTCACACCTGCCTGCTGCCATTCCTGAGCAAGAGTGATCTTCAGCCTTGTCCTCGTCAACACTCACACCTGTGTTAACGAGAGAATCACTGACATGATGTCAGCTGGTCCTTTTGTGGCAGGGCTGAAATGCAGTGGAAATGTTTTTGGGGGATTCAGTTTGCATGGCAAAGAGGGACTTTGCAATTAATTGCAATTCATCTGATCACTCTTCATAACATTCTGGAGTATATGCAAATTGCCATCATACAAACTGAGGCAGCAGACTTTGTGAGAATTAATATTTGTGTCACTCTCAAAACTTTTGGCCACGACTGCACCGTCTATGGTTAAAAGTATATTTACTGTCATCGCTGAGGGAGTCTAACTAACTAGTTAACTGAACTAATGTAAATCTAGGTAGCTATTGCAACAGGAACGGAAAGTGCCATGTCACTGTCCAAACTCTCGCGGTATTTCAATGGTAAATCTCATCCGTAGCCATATTCCTTCTAGTCACAACTGCCAATATGGCCGACCGGTGGCTTCAAAGCGTCTCCATGGTCAAAACATAGCATCAGCAATCCAGGGTTTATCACCCCCCAAAAAGCTTAAAATAAGTCATTTATCTTATTTCAAGATATTTTTCAAGATATTTTACCATTAATATGACGATTAGGGTACAATATCTTGAGAAATATCTTGAAGATATCTTGAATATCTTAAGAATATTAGATAAATTACTTGTATTAAGCATTTTTTTGGTTAGAATAAGCAAAATCATCAGCCAATAATTTAGCTTGGTATGAAAAAACATGAAAAAAAAATATTTTAAGTGAATTTTCACTTAATATAATATATTTTGGTTTGCTTAGATTTCACTTTTTGCTGTGCGGGAGAACAAACTGGCAGAGATCCTTTCGAGACTCTCCTATCAACAGGACCCGAAGAACTGTAATATCCTATGTTTCTCTGAGTCTTGGCTGAACAAGGACATGGATAAAATACTGTACATTAAGCTCAAGGGAGGAGGTGTGTATCCCTTTGTTAACAACAGCTGGTGCACAATCTCTAATACCATGTAAGTATCAAGGTTCTGCTCACCTGAGTTAGAATACCTCATGATAAGATGTAGACTATACTATTTACCAAGATAGTTTAAATTTGCCACCATTTACCACCACAAACCGATGATGACCACACTCAACGAGCTGTATAGGGCCATTAGCAAATGGAAAATGCTTATCCAGCGGCACTCCTAGTGGCCGGTGATTTAATGCAAGAAAAACGAAATCTGTCTTACCTCATTTCTACAATCATGTCACCTGTGCAACTAGAGACAAAAAAATAAATAATCCGATGGCTTTCAGGAGTTGACCACATCAGTCACCGGCTTCATTAATAAGTGCATCGACAACGTTGTCCCCACAGTGAACGTACATACTGCTTCCCGGGCGCTGATGACGTAAACGTTGATTAAGGCAGCCCCTTCCGTTAAATGCGGAAGACACATTTCGGTTGAATGCATTCAGTTGTGCAATTGACTAGGTTTCCCTTTTCCCCCACCAGAAGCCATGGATTACAGGTAACATCCACACTGAGATAAAGGCTAAAGCTTCCGCGGGACACCAATCCGGACACTTACAAGAAATACCTCTACACCCTCCTACAAACCATCAAACAGGCAAAGCGTCAATACAGGACAAAGATCGAATCCTACAACACCGGCTCTGATGCTCGTCGGAAGTGGCAGGGCTTGCCAACTATCACAGACTACAAAGGGAAACCCAGCCGCGAGCTGCCCAGTGATGCGAACCAACCAGACAAGCTAAATGCCTTCTATGCTTTCCCTCAAGGCAAGCAACACTGAACCATACATGAGAGTCCCAGCTGTTCCGGAAGACTGTGTGATCATGCTCTCCATAGCAGATGTAAGACCTTGAAACAGGTTTAACAGGATGCGCACTCAGAGCTTGCGCTGACCAGCTGGCAAGTGTCTTTACTGACATTTTAAACCTCTCCCTGATCCTGTCTGTAAAAACTACAAGTTTCAAGCAGGCCACCATAGTCCCTGTGCCCAAGAATGCCAAGGTAACCTGTCTAAATGACTATCGCCCTGTAGCACTCACATCTATAACCATACAATTATTTGAGAGGCTGGTCATGGCTCAAATCAACACCATCATCCCAGACACCCTGGACCCACTCCAGTTTCCATACAGAAGGCCAAGAACACCCCCATTCACATCGACGGGGCTTTAGTGGAGCAGGTTGAGAGCTTCAAGTTCCTCTGTGTCCACATCACTAAGGATCTATTATGGTCCACACACACCAAGACAGTTGTGAAGAGGGTATGCCGCTCCCACATTAGGAGGCTGAAAAGATTTGACATGTGCCCTCAGATCCTCAAAAAGTTCTACAGCTACACCATTGAGAGCATCTTGACTGGCTGCATCACCGCTTGGTATGGCAACTGCTTGGCATCCGGCCTCAAGGTGCTACAGAGGGTAGTACATCACTGGGGCCGAGGTCCCTGCCATCCAGGACCTCTACAGGAAGGCCCTAAAAATTGTCAAAGACTCCAGCCACCCAAGTCATAGACTGTTCTCTCTGCTACCACAAGGCAAAACACAACGATGCACCAAGTCTGGAATCAACAGGACCCTGAACAGTTTCTACCCCCAAGTGATAAGATCGTTAGTTAAATAGTTAACCAAATAGCTACCCGGACAATCTGCATTGACCCTTTTGGCACTAACTTTTTGGACTCATCACATACCCTGCTGCTACTATTTATTATCTGTCCCTTTATTCCTAGTTATATGTATCCCACATCGACTCGGTACTGGTACCCCATGTACAGTGGGGAGAACAAGTATTTTATACACTGCCGATTTTGCAGGTTTTCAGACAATCACACATTTATATCGAATTATATAAATTGCCGTTGATACTCTGTCATAAATAATGATCATTTTTGTAGGGGTTGATACATTTGACAGTGTATACATGAAGTGAAGTGTACCTATGATAAAAAATTATAGACCTCTACATGCTTTGTAAGTAGGAAAATCTGCAAAATCGTCAGTGTATCAAATACTTGTTCTCCCCACTGTATATAGCCAAGTTATCATTATTCATTGTGTATTAATTATTACCTTTACTATTACGTGTTTTACTTTTCTATTATTGCTTTATTTTCTTTCTCTCTGCGTTGTTGGGGAACATTTCATTGTTATTCTACACCTGTTGTTTGCCAAGCATGTGAATAATACATTTGATTTGAGAATTGATGACTAATATTATTTTCAGAAGTGCAGGAGGAAGGGACATGTTGTTCTGTTGGCCCATGTTTATGGGGCCTGTAGTTAGCCTATAGTTAGCAGACCTGAGTTCAAAAACTATTTGAAATCTTTCAAATAAATAGTGTTTGTTCTAGCCTTCCTGAATTGCCAGCTGGGTAAGATTTGGGCACTATTATAGTGTGCATTAAGCCAGACAAGCTTAATAAAGTACAGATTTAAAGTATTTGAAATTATATTGAATAATATTTGAACCTAGGTCTGATCTTTAATTAATACTATTCATCTCTGGAACAAAGATGCCTCACAATGACTCAGAAGTTGAATGACTGCCTGGCTAGATGACTGCCTTCCTAGATAGATTGATAGAGGCTGGCTGGCAGCATGGAAGTTTACACTTACAGGTAAACCTTGCACGATGGCCAGAAAACATTTCAAGGTTAAAGTCGCTAATGATATGCCAAAACACAATGACTAGGTTAGAGAGGAATGGTAATGTGAGTCATGATCGTTGGAGGTTATAATTGACACAGACGGTGTGGAGAAATAACTTCAGCGTTATTCTCAAATGATATAAATTGCCGTTGATACTCTGTCATAATTAATGATCATTTTTGTAGGGATTGATACATTTGACAGTGTATACATCTGCAGTCTTAGTGTCTGTAACGCCTATTGTCTGTCTCAATAACAATATCTATTTATACTGAACGAAAATATAAACGCTTCAACAATGTCATTGATTTTACTGAGTTACAGTTCATACAAGAAAATCAGTCAATTAAAATAAATCAATTAGAACCTAATCTAAAGATTTGACATGACTGGGCAGGGTTGTTGGGGGAGGGCATAGGCCCAACCACTTGGGAGCCAGGCCCAGCCAATCAGAAATAGTTTTTCCACACAAAGGGTTTTATTATAGACAGAAATACTCCTCAGTTTCATCAGCTGTCTGGGTGGCTAGTCTCAGACTATCCCGCAGGTGAAGAAGCAGGATGTGGAGGTCTTGGCCTGGTGCGGTTACAAGTGGTCTGAGGTTGTGAGGCCGGTTGGACGCACTGCCAAAATCTCGAAAACGACTTTGGAGGTGTCTTATGGTAGAGAAATGAACATTAAATTCTCTGGCAACAGCTCTGGTGGACATTCCTGTAGTCATCATGCCTATTGCACACTCCCTCAAAACTTGAGACATCTGTGGCATTGTGTTGTGTTTCAAAACTGCACATTTTAGAGTGGCCTTTTATTGTCACTAGTACAAGGTGCACTTTTGTAATGATCATACTGTTTAATCAGCTTCTTGATATGCCACACCTGTCAGGGGGATGGATTATCTTGGCAAAGGAGAAATGCTCACTAACAAGGATGTCAACAAATTTGTGCACAACATTTAAGAGAAATAATATTTTTGTGCATCTGGAAAATTTCTCATGAAACATGGACCAACATTTTTTTTGTTCAGTTTATATGTTTAGTAATAAAAGAAAATAGAACACACAGAGAGAGAGAGAGAGAGTTGTGGAGGTGGGGAATGTTTATAGGAAGGTCACACCGACCGAAACTGTCTTCAAATAAAATAACATTTTATTTGTCACGTGCACCAAATACAACGGGTGTAGACTATCGTGAAATGCTTGCTTACGAGCCCTTCCCAACGATGCCTAGTTAAATCACAGTAAACATGTGTGCAGGGAGGAGTAACACTTATCTCTGATTTGTATTTTTAATCCCAGCCCCCGTCCCCCCAGGAGGCCTTTTGCCTTTTGGTCATTGTAAATAAGAATGTGTTCTTTACTGACTTGCCTAGTTAAATAAAGGTTAAGTAAAAAGGTATTAAAAAATGAACTGTAATGGAGGTTGTCATACTGGACATTAGATAAATTACTTGTATTAAGCATTTTTTTGGTTAGAATAAGCAAAATCATCAGCCAATAATTTAGCTTGGTATGAAAAAACATGAAAAAAAAATATTTTAAGTGAATTTTCACTTAATATAATATATTTTGGTTTGCTTAGATTTCACTTTTTGCTGTGCGGGAGAACAAACTGGCAGAGATCCTTTCGAGACTCTCCTATCAACAGGACCCGAAGAACTGTAATATCCTATGTTTCTCTGAGTCTTGGCTGAACAAGGACATGGATAAAATACTGTACATTAAGCTCAAGGGAGGAGGTGTGTATCCCTTTGTTAACAACAGCTGGTGCACAATCTCTAATACCATGTAAGTATCAAGGTTCTGCTCACCTGAGTTAGAATACCTCATGATAAGATGTAGACTATACTATTTACCAAGATAGTTTAAATTTGCCACCATTTACCACCACAAACCGATGATGACCACACTCAACGAGCTGTATAGGGCCATTAGCAAATGGAAAATGCTTATCCAGCGGCACTCCTAGTGGCCGGTGATTTAATGCAAGAAAAACGAAATCTGTCTTACCTCATTTCTACAATCATGTCACCTGTGCAACTAGAGACAAAAAAATAAATAATCCGATGGCTTTCAGGAGTTGACCACATCAGTCACCGGCTTCATTAATAAGTGCATCGACAACGTTGTCCCCACAGTGAGCGTACATACTGCTTCCCGGGCGCTGATGACGTAAACGTTGATTAAGGCAGCCCCTTCCGTTAAATGCGGAAGACACATTTCGGTTGAATGCATTCAGTTGTGCAATTGACTAGGTTTCCCTTTTCCCCCACCAGAAGCCATGGATTACAGGTAACATCCACACTGAGATAAAGGCTAAAGCTTCCGCGGGACACCAATCCGGACACTTACAAGAAATACCTCTACACCCTCCTACAAACCATCAAACAGGCAAAGCGTCAATACAGGACAAAGATCGAATCCTACAACACCGGCTCTGATGCTCGTCGGAAGTGGCAGGGCTTGCCAACTATCACAGACTACAAAGGGAAACCCAGCCGCGAGCTGCCCAGTGATGCGAACCAACCAGACAAGCTAAATGCCTTCTATGCTTTCCCTCAAGGCAAGCAACACTGAACCATACATGAGAGTCCCAGCTGTTCCGGAAGACTGTGTGATCATGCTCTCCATAGCAGATGTAAGACCTTGAAACAGGTTTAACAGGATGCGCACTCAGAGCTTGCGCTGACCAGCTGGCAAGTGTCTTTACTGACATTTTAAACCTCTCCCTGATCCTGTCTGTAAAAACTACAAGTTTCAAGCAGGCCACCATAGTCCCTGTGCCCAAGAATGCCAAGGTAACCTGTCTAAATGACTATCGCCCTGTAGCACTCACATCTATAACCATACAATTATTTGAGAGGCTGGTCATGGCTCAAATCAACACCATCATCCCAGACACCCTGGACCCACTCCAGTTTCCATACAGAAGGCCAAGAACACCCCCATTCACATCGACGGGGCTTTAGTGGAGCAGGTTGAGAGCTTCAAGTTCCTCTGTGTCCACATCACTAAGGATCTATTATGGTCCACACACACCAAGACAGTTGTGAAGAGGGTATGCCGCTCCCACATTAGGAGGCTGAAAAGATTTGACATGTGCCCTCAGATCCTCAAAAAGTTCTACAGCTACACCATTGAGAGCATCTTGACTGGCTGCATCACCGCTTGGTATGGCAACTGCTTGGCATCCGGCCTCAAGGTGCTACAGAGGGTAGTACATCACTGGGGCCGAGGTCCCTGCCATCCAGGACCTCTACAGGAAGGCCCTAAAAATTGTCAAAGACTCCAGCCACCCAAGTCATAGACTGTTCTCTCTGCTACCACAAGGCAAAACACAACGATGCACCAAGTCTGGAATCAACAGGACCCTGAACAGTTTCTACCCCCAAGTGATAAGATCGTTAGTTAAATAGTTAACCAAATAGCTACCCGGACAATCTGCATTGACCCTTTTGGCACTAACTTTTTGGACTCATCACATACCCTGCTGCTACTATTTATTATCTGTCCCTTTATTCCTAGTTATATGTATCCCACATCGACTCGGTACTGGTACCCCATGTACAGTGGGGAGAACAAGTATTTTATACACTGCCGATTTTGCAGGTTTTCAGACAATCACACATTTATATCGAATTATATAAATTGCCGTTGATACTCTGTCATAAATAATGATCATTTTTGTAGGGGTTGATACATTTGACAGTGTATACATGAAGTGAAGTGTACCTATGATAAAAAATTATAGACCTCTACATGCTTTGTAAGTAGGAAAATCTGCAAAATCGTCAGTGTATCAAATACTTGTTCTCCCCACTGTATATAGCCAAGTTATCATTATTCATTGTGTATTAATTATTACCTTTACTATTACGTGTTTTACTTTTCTATTATTGCTTTATTTTCTTTCTCTCTGCGTTGTTGGGGAACATTTCATTGTTATTCTACACCTGTTGTTTGCCAAGCATGTGAATAATACATTTGATTTGAGAATTGATGACTAATATTATTTTCAGAAGTGCAGGAGGAAGGGACATGTTGTTCTGTTGGCCCATGTTTATGGGGCCTGTAGTTAGCCTATAGTTAGCAGACCTGAGTTCAAAAACTATTTGAAATCTTTCAAATAAATAGTGTTTGTTCTAGCCTTCCTGAATTGCCAGCTGGGTAAGATTTGGGCACTATTATAGTGTGCATTAAGCCAGACAAGCTTAATAAAGTACAGATTTAAAGTATTTGAAATTATATTGAATAATATTTGAACCTAGGTCTGATCTTGTCATGTACTGTTATGTTGTGTCTTGTCTCTGTCCTTTCCCTTCACCCTGTCTCCCTCTGCTGGTCGTTGTTAGGTTACCTTTTCTCCCCCGCTTTCCCCCAGCTGTTCCTTGTCTCCTCTAACTACCCATTCACCCCGTTTCCCACCTGTTCCCTTTTTCCCTCTGATTAGGTCCCTATATCTCTCTCTGTTTCTGTTCCTGTCCTTGTCGGATTCTTGTTTGTTGTGTTTCATGCCTGAGCCAGACTATCGTCATGTTTGCTGTAACCTTGTCCTGTCCTGTCGGAATCTGCCGGTCTATCTGAGCCTACCTATGTTTGGTTATTAAAGAAGCTCTGTTTAAGTTAGTTCGCTTTTGGGTCCTCATTCACTCACCATAACAGAAGAATCCGACCAAGAATGGACCCAGCGACTTCGGATCCTCTCCACTCAGCCGTCGGGATCCAGGGAGCGATGCTAGGCAGACACGAGCAGGAAGTGTCTGCTGCTCGACATGCCGTTGAGACCCTGGCCACCCAAGTCTCCAACCTCACAGAACAGGTTCACCATCTCCGCCTCGATCCACCGGCCACTTCCAGGGCTTTCGAATCTCCGGAGCCCAGAATCAATAACCCGCCGTGTTACTCTGGGGAGCCCACTGAATGCCGCTCGTTCCTCACCCAGTGTGATATTGTGTTTTCTCTCCAGCCCAACACTTACTCCAGGAGCACTGCTCGTGTCGCCTACGTCATATCTCTCCTTATTGGACGGGCTCGTGAGTGGGGCACGGCAATCTGGGAGGCAAGGGCTGAGTGTACTAACCAGTATCAAGACTTTAAGGAGGAGATGATACGGGTTTTTGATCGATCTGTTTTTGGGGAGGAGGCTTCCAGGGCCCTGTCTTCCCTATGTCAAGGCAATCGATCCATAACAGACTACTCTATTGAGTTTCGCACTCTTGCTGTCTCCAGTGGCTGGAACGAGCCGGCCTTGCTCGCTCGTCTTCTGGAGGGTTTCCGCGCAGAGGTAAAGGATGAGATTCTCTCCCGGGAGGTTCCTTCCAGCGTGGATTCCTTGATTGAACTCGCTATTCGCATTGAGCGACGGGTTGATCTTCGTCACCGAGCTCGTGGAAAGGAGCTCGCGCTCTCCGTCGCCTCCCTCTCCGCATCACTACCATCTTCCTCTGCCGGCTCGGGTGCTGAGCCCATGCAGCTGGGAGGTATCCGCATCTCGACTAAGGAGAGGGAACGGAGAATCACCAACCGCCTCTGTCTCTATTGCGGTTCCGCTGGTCATTTTGTCACTTCATGTCCAGTAAAAGGCCAGAGCTCGTCAGTAAGCGGAGGGCTACTGGTGAGCGCTACTACTCCTGTCTCTCCTTCAAGATCCTGCACTACCTTGTCGGTCCATCTACGCTGGACCGGTTCGTCAGCTTCCTGCAGTGCCTTAATAGACTCTGGGGCGGAGGGCTGTTTTATGGACGAGACCTGGGCTCGGGAACATGACATTCCTCTCAGACAGTTAAAGGAGCCCACGGCCTTGTTCGCCCTGGATGGTAGTCCTCTCCCCAGGATTCAGCGTGAGACGCTACCTTTAACCCTCACTGTTTCTGGTAATCATAGTGAAACCATTTCTTTTTTAATTTTTCGTTCACCTTTTACACCTGTTGTTTTGGGCCATCCCTGGCTAGTTTGTCATAATCCTTCCATTAATTGGTCTAGTAATTCTATCCTCTCCTGGAACGTCTCTTGTCATGTGAAATGTTTAATGTCTGCTATCCCTCCTGTTTCCTCTGTCTCTTCTTCACAGGAGGAGCCTGGTGATTTGACAGGGGTGCCGGAGGAATATCACGATCTGCGCATGGTGTTCAGTCGGTCCAGGGCCACCTCTCTTCCTCCACACCGGTCGTATGATTGTAGTATTGATCTCCTTCCGGGAACCACCCCCCCCCGGGGTAGACTATACTCTCTGTCGGCTCCCGAACGTAAGGCTCTCGAAGATTATTTGTCTGTAGCTCTTGACGCCGGTACCATAGTCCCCTCCTCCTCTCCCGCCGGAGCGGGGTTTTTTTTTGTCAAGAAGAAGGACGGGTCTCTGCGCCCCTGCATAGATTATCGAGGGCTGAATGACATAACAGTGAAGAATCGTTATCCGCTTCCTCTTATGTCTTCAGCCTTCGAGATCCTGCAGGGAGCCAGGTTTTTCACTAAGTTGGACCTTCGTAACGCTTACCATCTCGTGCGCATCAGGGAGGGGGACGAGTGGAAGACGGCGTTTAACACTCCGTTAGGGCACTTTGAATACCGGGTTCTTCCTTTCGGCCTCGCTAACGCTCCAGCTGTCTTTCAGGCATTAGTCAATGATGTCCTGAGAGACATGCTGAACATCTTTGTTTTCGTTTACCTTGACGATATCCTGATTTTTTCACCGTCACTCCAGATTCATGTTCAGCACGTTCGACGTGTCCTCCAGCGCCTTTTAGAGAATTGTCTTTTTGTGAAGGCTGAGAAGTGCACTTTTCATGCCTCCTCCGTCACATTTCTCGGTTCTGTTATTTCCGCTGAAGGCATTAAGATGGATCCCGCTAAGGTCCAAGCTGTCATTGATTGGCCCGTCCCTAAGTCACGCGTCGAGCTGCAGCGCTTTCTCGGCTTCGCGAACTTCTATCGTCGTTTCATCCGTAATTTCGGTCAGGTGGCAGCTCCTCTCACAGCCCTTACTTCTGTCAAGACGTGCTTTAAGTGGTCCGTTTCCGCCCAGGGAGCTTTTGATCTCCTCAAGAATCGTTTTACATCCGCTCCTATCCTTGTTACACCTGACGTCTCTAGACAGTTCGTTGTCGAGGTTGACGCGTCAGAGGTGGGCGTGGGAGCCATCCTTTCTCAGCGCTCCCTCTCTGACGACAAGGTCCACCCATGCGCGTATTTTTCTCATCGCCTGTCGCCGTCGGAACGTAACTATGATGTGGGTAACCGCGAACTGCTCGCCATCCGGTTAGCCCTAGGCGAATGGCGACAGTGGTTGGAGGGGGCGACCGTTCCTTTTGTCGTTTGGACTGACCATAGGAACCTTGAGTACATCCGTTCTGCCAAACGACTTAATGCGCGTCAGGCGCGTTGGGCGCTGTTTTTCGCTCGTTTCGAGTTCGTGATTTCTTATCGTCCGGGCTCTAAGAACACCAAGCCTGATGCTTTGTCTCGTCTCTTCAGTTCTTCAGTAGCCTCCACTGACCCCGAGGGGATTCTCCCTGAGGGGCGTGTTGTCGGGTTGACTGTCTGGGGAATTGAGAGGCAGGTAAAACAAGCGCTCACTCACACTCCGTCGCCGCGCGCTTGTCCTAGGAACCTTCTTTTCGTTCCCGTTCCTACTCGTCTGGCCGTTCTTCAGTGGGCTCACTCTGCCAAGTTAGCCGGCCACCCTGGCGTTCGGGGTACGCTTGCTTCCATTCGCCAGCGTTTTTGGTGGCCCACCCGGGAGCATGACACGCGTCGTTTCGTGGCTGCTTGTTCGGTCTGCGCGCAGACTAAGTCCGGTAACTCTCCTCCTGCCGGCCGTCTCAGGCCGCTTCCTATTCCCTCTCGACCGTGGTCTCACATCGCCTTAGATTTTGTCACCGGACTGCCTTCGTCAGCGGGGAAGACTGTTATTCTTACGGTTGTCGATAGGTTCTCTAAGGCGGCTCATTTCATTCCCCTTGCTAAGCTTCCTTCTGCTAAAGAGACGGCACAAATCATCATCGAGAATGTTTTCAGAATTCATGGCCTTCCGTCAGACGTCGTTTCGGACAGAGGTCCGCAATTCACGTCTCAATTTTGGAGGGAGTTTTGCCGTTTGATTGGGGCTTCCGTCAGTCTCTCTTCCGGCTTTCACCCCCAGTCTAACGGTCAAGCAGAACGGGCCAATCAGACTATTGGTCGCATCTTACGCAGTCTTTCTTTTCGTAACCCTGCGTCTTGGTCAGAACAGCTCCCCTGGGCAGAATACGCCCACAACTCGCTTCCTTCGTCTGCGACCGGGCTATCTCCTTTTCAGAGTAGCCTCGGGTACCAGCCTCCGCTGTTCTCATCTCAGTTCGCCGAGTCCAGCGTCCCCTCCGCTCAGGCTTTTGTCCAACGTTGCGAGCGCACCTGGAAGAGGGTCAGGTCTGCACTTTGCCGTTATAGGACGCAGACTGTGAGGGCTGCTAATAAGCGTAGAACTAAGAGTCCTAGATATTGTCGCGGTCAGAGAGTTTGGCTCTCCACTCAGAACCTTCCCCTTAAGACGGCTTCTCGCAAGTTGACCCCGCGGTTCATTGGTCCGTTCCGTATTTCTCGGGTCATTAATCCTGTCGCAGTTCGACTTCTTCTTCCGCGATACCTTCGTCGCGTCCACCCGGTCTTCCATGTCTCCTGCATCAAGCCCGTCCTTCGCGCCCCCGCTCGTCTTCCCCCCCCCCCCCCCCATCCTTGTCGAGGGCGCACCCATCTACAGGGTCCGTAGAATTTTGGACATGCGTCCTCGGGGCCGTGGTCACCAGTACCTCGTAGATTGGGAGGGGTACGGTCCTGAGGAGAGGAGTTGGGTTCCCTCTCGGGACGTGCTGGACCGTGCGCTGATCGAGGATTTCCTCCGTTGCCGCCAGGTTTCCTCCTCGAGTGCGCCAGGAGGCGCTCGGTGAGTGGGGGGGTACTGTCATGTACTGTCATGTTGTGTCTTGTCTCTGTCCTTTCCCTTCACCCTGTCTCCCTCTGCTGGTCGTTGTTAGGTTACCTTTTCTCCCCCGCTTTCCCCCAGCTGTTCCTTGTCTCCTCTAACTACCCATTCACCCCGTTTCCCACCTGTTCCCTTTTTCCCTCTGATTAGGTCCCTATATCTCTCTCTGTTTCTGTTCCTGTCCTTGTCGGATTCTTGTTTGTTGTGTTTCATGCCTGAGCCAGACTATCGTCATGTTTGCTGTAACCTTGTCCTGTCCTGTCGGAATCTGCCGGTCTATCTGAGCCTACCTATGTTTGGTTATTAAAGAAGCTCTGTTTAAGTTAGTTCGCTTTTGGGTCCTCATTCACTCACCATAACAGAAGAATCCGACCAAGAATGGACCCAGCGACTTCGGATCCTCTCCACTCAGCCGTCGGGATCCAGGGAGCGATGCTAGGCAGACACGAGCAGGAAGTGTCTGCTGCTCGACATGCCGTTGAGACCCTGGCCACCCAAGTCTCCAACCTCACAGAACAGGTTCACCATCTCCGCCTCGATCCACCGGCCACTTCCAGGGCTTTCGAATCTCCGGAGCCCAGAATCAATAACCCGCCGTGTTACTCTGGGGAGCCCACTGAATGCCGCTCGTTCCTCACCCAGTGTGATATTGTGTTTTCTCTCCAGCCCAACACTTACTCCAGGAGCACTGCTCGTGTCGCCTACGTCATATCTCTCCTTATTGGACGGGCTCGTGAGTGGGGCACGGCAATCTGGGAGGCAAGGGCTGAGTGTACTAACCAGTATCAAGACTTTAAGGAGGAGATGATACGGGTTTTTGATCGATCTGTTTTTGGGGAGGAGGCTTCCAGGGCCCTGTCTTCCCTATGTCAAGGCAATCGATCCATAACAGACTACTCTATTGAGTTTCGCACTCTTGCTGTCTCCAGTGGCTGGAACGAGCCGGCCTTGCTCGCTCGTCTTCTGGAGGGTTTCCGCGCAGAGGTAAAGGATGAGATTCTCTCCCGGGAGGTTCCTTCCAGCGTGGATTCCTTGATTGAACTCGCTATTCGCATTGAGCGACGGGTTGATCTTCGTCACCGAGCTCGTGGAAAGGAGCTCGCGCTCTCCGTCGCCTCCCTCTCCGCATCACTACCATCTTCCTCTGCCGGCTCGGGTGCTGAGCCCATGCAGCTGGGAGGTATCCGCATCTCGACTAAGGAGAGGGAACGGAGAATCACCAACCGCCTCTGTCTCTATTGCGGTTCCGCTGGTCATTTTGTCACTTCATGTCCAGTAAAAGGCCAGAGCTCGTCAGTAAGCGGAGGGCTACTGGTGAGCGCTACTACTCCTGTCTCTCCTTCAAGATCCTGCACTACTTTGTCGGTCCATCTACGCTGGACCGGTTCGTCAGCTTCCTGCAGTGCCTTAATAGACTCTGGGGCGGAGGGCTGTTTTATGGACGAGACCTGGGCTCGGGAACATGACATTCCTCTCAGACAGTTAAAGGAGCCCACGGCCTTGTTCGCCCTGGATGGTAGTCCTCTCCCCAGGATTCAGCGTGAGACGCTACCTTTAACCCTCACTGTTTCTGGTAATCATAGTGAAACCATTTCTTTTTTAATTTTTCGTTCACCTTTTACACCTGTTGTTTTGGGCCATCCCTGGCTAGTTTGTCATAATCCTTCCATTAATTGGTCTAGTAATTCTATCCTCTCCTGGAACGTCTCTTGTCATGTGAAATGTTTAATGTCTGCTATCCCTCCTGTTTCCTCTGTCTCTTCTTCACAGGAGGAGCCTGGTGATTTGACAGGGGTGCCGGAGGAATATCACGATCTGCGCATGGTGTTCAGTCGGTCCAGGGCCACCTCTCTTCCTCCACACCGGTCGTATGATTGTAGTATTGATCTCCTTCCGGGAACCACCCCCCCCCGGGGTAGACTATACTCTCTGTCGGCTCCCGAACGTAAGGCTCTCGAAGATTATTTGTCTGTAGCTCTTGACGCCGGTACCATAGTCCCCTCCTCCTCTCCCGCCGGAGCGGGGTTTTTTTTTGTCAAGAAGAAGGACGGGTCTCTGCGCCCCTGCATAGATTATCGAGGGCTGAATGACATAACAGTGAAGAATCGTTATCCGCTTCCTCTTATGTCTTCAGCCTTCGAGATCCTGCAGGGAGCCAGGTTTTTCACTAAGTTGGACCTTCGTAACGCTTACCATCTCGTGCGCATCAGGGAGGGGGACGAGTGGAAGACGGCGTTTAACACTCCGTTAGGGCACTTTGAATACCGGGTTCTTCCTTTCGGCCTCGCTAACGCTCCAGCTGTCTTTCAGGCATTAGTCAATGATGTCCTGAGAGACATGCTGAACATCTTTGTTTTCGTTTACCTTGACGATATCCTGATTTTTTCACCGTCACTCCAGATTCATGTTCAGCACGTTCGACGTGTCCTCCAGCGCCTTTTAGAGAATTGTCTTTTTGTGAAGGCTGAGAAGTGCACTTTTCATGCCTCCTCCGTCACATTTCTCGGTTCTGTTATTTCCGCTGAAGGCATTAAGATGGATCCCGCTAAGGTCCAAGCTGTCATTGATTGGCCCGTCCCTAAGTCACGCGTCGAGCTGCAGCGCTTTCTCGGCTTCGCGAACTTCTATCGTCGTTTCATCCGTAATTTCGGTCAGGTGGCAGCTCCTCTCACAGCCCTTACTTCTGTCAAGACGTGCTTTAAGTGGTCCGTTTCCGCCCAGGGAGCTTTTGATCTCCTCAAGAATCGTTTTACATCCGCTCCTATCCTTGTTACACCTGACGTCTCTAGACAGTTCGTTGTCGAGGTTGACGCGTCAGAGGTGGGCGTGGGAGCCATCCTTTCTCAGCGCTCCCTCTCTGACGACAAGGTCCACCCATGCGCGTATTTTTCTCATCGCCTGTCGCCGTCGGAACGTAACTATGATGTGGGTAACCGCGAACTGCTCGCCATCCGGTTAGCCCTAGGCGAATGGCGACAGTGGTTGGAGGGGGCGACCGTTCCTTTTGTCGTTTGGACTGACCATAGGAACCTTGAGTACATCCGTTCTGCCAAACGACTTAATGCGCGTCAGGCGCGTTGGGCGCTGTTTTTCGCTCGTTTCGAGTTCGTGATTTCTTATCGTCCGGGCTCTAAGAACACCAAGCCTGATGCTTTGTCTCGTCTCTTCAGTTCTTCAGTAGCCTCCACTGACCCCGAGGGGATTCTCCCTGAGGGGCGTGTTGTCGGGTTGACTGTCTGGGGAATTGAGAGGCAGGTAAAACAAGCGCTCACTCACACTCCGTCGCCGCGCGCTTGTCCTAGGAACCTTCTTTTCGTTCCCGTTCCTACTCGTCTGGCCGTTCTTCAGTGGGCTCACTCTGCCAAGTTAGCCGGCCACCCTGGCGTTCGGGGTACGCTTGCTTCCATTCGCCAGCGTTTTTGGTGGCCCACCCGGGAGCATGACACGCGTCGTTTCGTGGCTGCTTGTTCGGTCTGCGCGCAGACTAAGTCCGGTAACTCTCCTCCTGCCGGCCGTCTCAGGCCGCTTCCTATTCCCTCTCGACCGTGGTCTCACATCGCCTTAGATTTTGTCACCGGACTGCCTTCGTCAGCGGGGAAGACTGTTATTCTTACGGTTGTCGATAGGTTCTCTAAGGCGGCTCATTTCATTCCCCTTGCTAAGCTTCCTTCTGCTAAAGAGACGGCACAAATCATCATCGAGAATGTTTTCAGAATTCATGGCCTTCCGTCAGACGTCGTTTCGGACAGAGGTCCGCAATTCACGTCTCAATTTTGGAGGGAGTTTTGCCGTTTGATTGGGGCTTCCGTCAGTCTCTCTTCCGGCTTTCACCCCCAGTCTAACGGTCAAGCAGAACGGGCCAATCAGACTATTGGTCGCATCTTACGCAGTCTTTCTTTTCGTAACCCTGCGTCTTGGTCAGAACAGCTCCCCTGGGCAGAATACGCCCACAACTCGCTTCCTTCGTCTGCGACCGGGCTATCTCCTTTTCAGAGTAGCCTCGGGTACCAGCCTCCGCTGTTCTCATCTCAGTTCGCCGAGTCCAGCGTCCCCTCCGCTCAGGCTTTTGTCCAACGTTGCGAGCGCACCTGGAAGAGGGTCAGGTCTGCACTTTGCCGTTATAGGACGCAGACTGTGAGGGCTGCTAATAAGCGTAGAACTAAGAGTCCTAGATATTGTCGCGGTCAGAGAGTTTGGCTCTCCACTCAGAACCTTCCCCTTAAGACGGCTTCTCGCAAGTTGACCCCGCGGTTCATTGGTCCGTTCCGTATTTCTCGGGTCATTAATCCTGTCGCAGTTCGACTTCTTCTTCCGCGATACCTTCGTCGCGTCCACCCGGTCTTCCATGTCTCCTGCATCAAGCCCGTCCTTCGCGCCCCCGCTCGTCTTCCCCCCCCCCCCCCCATCCTTGTCGAGGGCGCACCCATCTACAGGGTCCGTAGAATTTTGGACATGCGTCCTCGGGGCCGTGGTCACCAGTACCTCGTAGATTGGGAGGGGTACGGTCCTGAGGAGAGGAGTTGGGTTCCCTCTCGGGACGTGCTGGACCGTGCGCTGATCGAGGATTTCCTCCGTTGCCGCCAGGTTTCCTCCTCGAGTGCGCCAGGAGGCGCTCGGTGAGTGGGGGGGTACTGTCATGTACTGTCATGTTGTGTCTTGTCTCTGTCCTTTCCCTTCACCCTGTCTCCCTCTGCTGGTCGTTGTTAGGTTACCTTTTCTCCCCCGCTTTCCCCCAGCTGTTCCTTGTCTCCTCTAACTACCCATTCACTCCGTTTCCCACCTGTTCCCTTTTTCCCTCTGATTAGGTCCCTATATCTCTCTCTGTTTCTGTTCCTGTCCTTGTCGGATTCTTGTTTGTTGTGTTTCATGCCTGAGCCAGACTATCGTCATGTTTGCTGTAACCTTGTCCTGTCCTGTCGGAATCTGCCGGTCTATCTGAGCCTACCTATGTTTGGTTATTAAAGAAGCTCTGTTTAAGTTAGTTCGCTTTTGGGTCCTCATTCACTTACCATAACAGATCTTTAATTAATACTATTCATCTCTGGAACAAAGATGCCTCACAATGACTCAGAAGTTGAATGACTGCCTGGCTAGATGACTGCCTTCCTAGATAGATTGATAGAGGCTGGCTGGCAGCATGGAAGTTTACACTTACAGGTAAACCTTGCACGATGGCCAGAAAACATTTCAAGGTTAAAGTCGCTAATGATATGCCAAAACACAATGACTAGGTTAGAGAGGAATGGTAATGTGAGTCATGATCGTTGGAGGTTATAATTGACACAGACGGTGTGGAGAAATAACTTCAGCGTTATTCTCAAATGATATAAATTGCCGTTGATACTCTGTCATAATTAATGATCATTTTTGTAGGGATTGATACATTTGACAGTGTATACATCTGCAGTCTTAGTGTCTGTAACGCCTATTGTCTGTCTCAATAACAATATCTATTTATACTGAACGAAAATATAAACGCTTCAACAATGTCATTGATTTTACTGAGTTACAGTTCATACAAGAAAATCAGTCAATTAAAATAAATCAATTAGAACCTAATCTAAAGATTTGACATGACTGGGCAGGGTTGTTGGGGGAGGGCATAGGCCCAACCACTTGGGAGCCAGGCCCAGCCAATCAGAAATAGTTTTTCCACACAAAGGGTTTTATTATAGACAGAAATACTCCTCAGTTTCATCAGCTGTCTGGGTGGCTAGTCTCAGACTATCCCGCAGGTGAAGAAGCAGGATGTGGAGGTCTTGGCCTGGTGCGGTTACAAGTGGTCTGAGGTTGTGAGGCCGGTTGGACGCACTGCCAAAATCTCGAAAACGACTTTGGAGGTGTCTTATGGTAGAGAAATGAACATTAAATTCTCTGGCAACAGCTCTGGTGGACATTCCTGTAGTCATCATGCCTATTGCACACTCCCTCAAAACTTGAGACATCTGTGGCATTGTGTTGTGTTTCAAAACTGCACATTTTAGAGTGGCCTTTTATTGTCACTAGTACAAGGTGCACTTTTGTAATGATCATACTGTTTAATCAGCTTCTTGATATGCCACACCTGTCAGGGGGATGGATTATCTTGGCAAAGGAGAAATGCTCACTAACAAGGATGTCAACAAATTTGTGCACAACATTTAAGATAAATAATATTTTTGTGCATCTGGAAAATTTCTCATGAAACATGGACCAACATTTTTTTTGTTCAGTTTATATGTTTAGTAATAAAATAAAATAGAACACAGAGAGAGAGAGAGAGAGAGTTGTGGAGGTGGGGAATGTTTATAGGAAGGTCACACCGACCGAAACTGTCTTCAAATAAAATAACATTTTATTTGTCACGTGCACCAAATACAACGAGTGTAGACTATCGTGAAATGCTTGCTTACGAGCCCTTCCCAACGATGCCTAGTTAAATCACAGTAAACATGTGTGCAGGGAGGAGTAACACTTATCTCTGATTTGTATTTTTAATCCCAGCCCCCGTCCCCCCAGGAGGCCTTTTGCCTTTTGGTCATTGTAAATAAGAATGTGTTCTTTACTGACTTGCCTAGTTAAATAAAGGTTAAGTAAAAAGGTATTAAAAAATGAACTGTAATGGAGGTTGTCATACTGGACAGGTTGAGTGGTGCAGTAATAGGATGAGGTTGAGTTCTTCATGAACAGTCCCTGTTAGGCTTAGTTCTTCATGCACAGTCCCTGTTAGGCTGAATTCTTCATGAACAGTCCTTGTTAGGCTTAGTTCTTCATGCACAGTCCCTGTTAGGCTGAATTCTTCATGAACAGTCCTTGTTAGGCTTAGTTCTTCATGCATAGTCCCTGTTAGGCTTAGTTCTTCATGCACAGTGCCTGTTAGGCTTAGTTCTTCATGCACAGTCCCTGTTAGGCTTAGTTCTTCATGAAGAGTCCCTGTTAGGCTTAGTTCCTCATGCACAGTCCCTGTTAGGCTTAGTTCCTCATGCACAGTCCATGTTAGGCTTAGTTATTCATGCACAGTCCTTGTTAGGCTTAGTTCTTCATGAACAGTCCCTGTTAGGCTTAGTTCCTCATGCACAGTCCATGTTAGGCTTAGTTCTTCATGCACAGTCCTTGTTAGGCTTAGTTCTTCATGAACAGTCCCTGTTAAGGCTTAGTTATTCATGAACAGTCCCTGTTAGGCTTAGTTCCTCATGAACAGACCCTGTTAGGCTTAGTTCCTCATGCACAGTCCATGTTAGGCTTAGTTCTTCATGAAAAATCCGTGTTAGGCTTAGTTCTTCATGAACAGTCCTTGTTAGGCTTAGTTCTTCATGCACAGTCCCTGTTAGGCTTAGTTCTTCATGAACAGTCCCTGTTAGGCTTAGTTCTTCATGCACAGTCCGTGTTAGCCTTATGCACTGCACTGCACTGCACTTCTTGTAAAAGCGTTCTAAGGCACCTCATCTCAGTGCAAGAGGTGTCACTACAGTCCCTGGTTCGAATCCAGGCTCTATCACACCCAACCGTGATTGGGAATCCCATAGGGTGCCGCACAATTGGCCCAGCATCATCCAGGTTTGTCCGGAGTAGACTATCACTGTAAATAAGAATTTGTTCTTAACTGACTTGCCTAGTTAAATAATGGTAAAAAAATATATAAATCATTTAAAAAAAGCATTCTGTATGAACTCTGAATGCGTTAAGAAGTCAATATGTTGGTACCTTTTAAATAAAGTATAACTATTATTTGTACCCATCTTTTGAACTATTGCATGACATCACATGTTAAGTATGTTTCACATAATGTACTATGATGTCAGGTAAATAAACCTCAACCTGAAGCTGAACCCAGAGTGGCAGAGCACTAGGAGGTGAACAGGTGGACAGGAAATGAAAGGTGTTAATATGGAAGTTAATATGAGACTTAATAACAGGAACAGCTCCAGGGCCTTTCTCTCTTTCTACAGCCACATGACTCCTGGGTTGTATTCATCAGGCACCAAACGGACAAAACAGGCTGAAACAGGGAGGGACTACCTACATGTGTCCAATAAGAAATGCTTGTTTTAGTTTTCTGCTGCAAAATGTTTTCTGCAGTGTGTTATATTGAATACGACCCCGAGCTGCTGCTGCTGCTGCTAGGGTGTTGTTTAAAAGGCTTCACACGTAAACTTCCTTATTACCCAGAACTACCAGTCATTTATGTAGCTATGAATGACTGGCAGGGCTAATAGATAATATCTGCCTACGTCCCAAATAGCATCCTATTCCCTACATAGTGGATACTTTTGACAAGTGGTCAAAAGTAGTGCACTAGATAGGGAATAGGGTGGGACACAGTCGCTGTGTATCTGACCTTGGCTTTAGCCTGAAGACAAAAACACCCCAGGAGCAGCACGTGTGTCTAATAGCAGATTAGGGATAGTCTAATAACTGATGACAGCTAGGAGACTAAACACAGGCTATATATATTGCTATTCAATTGCTACAATATAGGACCTTCATTTTAGTCACAGCAGGAAAATAATTCTACAGCAACAGGAAATGTGAATTATTATCTGGATTATAATTAATTAACATTTTTGTAGGGGTTTAGATACATTTGTCATAGGAGAAAATCAAGTCTGAAATTTCAGAGTACAAATTACCAACTTCAGAAGCCTGAAATACACAAAATGTTCTGCATAGCATGAAAGTAATCCTACAACAGGGTAATCAAGTTAAAGCTGTAATATGTAACTTTTTGGGCTACCTGACCAAATTCCCATAGAAAGTTATAGATCTCTCATTCTCATTGAAAGCACATCTAAGAAGCGGTAGATCTGTTCTAGGTGCGGAATTTCTATGCTTCCCTTCTTAAGTAAAATTTTCAGCTTCAAACAGTTGAAAATACATTATTTTTGGTTATTGAAAATATATTTCACAGCGGTTTAAATGGTGCAATTATGCTCTACATTATACATAGCTTGTTTTGTCACAAACTGAAATTAGGCAAACTATTAGAATTTTAGCAGCCAGGAAATGGTGTAGCTATTTCTGCATATTGCACCTTTAAGATCCTACATCTATATATTGATTGTGCAAATGAAATATGGCATGTTCCTCACAGGGAGACCCAGGTTCTATGAATAGATACATCCTCCCTAGCACTAGGGGCCTATTTCATCAACCCTAATAACCAGGTTTCAGGAACCATACAATAAAATACAATACTGTACATAAACAGAAAATGGACCTAGGCATGGTGGTGAGATCCAAAGGGCACAGGTAATAATAATAATAATAATGGTTGATAATGGTATAACAGGAAATGGACCTAGGCATGGCGGTGAGATCCGAAGAGCACAGGTAATAACAATAATGGTTGATAATGGTATAACAGGAAATGGACCTAGGCATGGTGGTGAGATCCAAAGGGCACAGGTAATAATAATAATGGTTGATAATGGTATAACAGGAAATGGACCTAGGCATGGTGGTGAGATCCAAAGGGCACAGGTAATAACAATAATGGTTGATAATGGTAGATGATAGTCCAGGTCCAGAGTTCAGGCGTGGCAGGGACAGGGTTGGGCAACAGGCTGTACAGGACAGTATGGTACACTAGAGGAGTTTCCCCAAACATGGCTGTCACTAGATGAATAGCTATATGCACATAGCTACAGTATATGTATGTCAGAGCGGCATTTGACTAAGATACAGTGGCATAGTATAGAGTACAGTTTACACATATGAGATGAGTAATGCAGGATACACAGACATTATTACAGTGGCTAGTGATCCATTTCTGACAATGTCCAGTGCCTCCAGTGTATGTCGATAGGCAGCCGCCCCTGATGTACTGGACATGGCTGTTTAACAGTCAGTGGTGTAGTATAGAATACAATACAGTATGAAGTGGATGATGGAATATGTAAACACAATTTACAAGTGGCTAATATACCGTAGAATAGTATGGAGTGCAGTTTATACACATGAGATGAGTAATGCCAGATACGGAACATTATTACAGTGGCTAGTGATCGATTTCTAAAAGTGGCCAGTGCCTCCTAATCTATGTCTATAGGCAGCTGCCCCTGATGTGCTAGTGATGGCTGTTTAACAGTATAATGGCCTTGAGATAGAAGCTGTTTTTCAGTTTCTCGGTCCCAGCTTTGATGCACCTGTACTGACCTCACATTCTGGATGATAACGTGGTGAACAGGCAGTGGCTCGGGTGGTTGATGCCCTTGGTTATCTTTTTGGCCTTCCTATGGCACCGGGTGCTGTAGGTGTCCAGGAGGGTGGGAAGTTTGCCACCGGTAATGCTTTAGGCAGACCACACCACCCTCTGGAGAGCTTTGCGGTTGTGGGTGGTGCAGTTGCCATACCAGGTGGTGATACAGCCTGACAGGATGCTCTCAAATGTGCATCTGTAAAATTTTGTGAGGGTTTTAAGCTGAGGTTGAAGAAGCACTATTGCGCCTTCTTTAACACACTGTCTGTGTGGGTGGACCATTTCAGTTTGTCAGTGATGTGTACGCCAAGGAACTTGAAGCTTTCCACCTTCTCCACTGTGGTCCCATCGATGTGGATAGGGGGGTGCACCCTCTGCCGTTTCCTGAAGTCCACGATCATCTCCTTAGTTTTGAGTGAGAGGTTATTTTCCTGGCACCACACTCACAGAGCCCTCACCTCCTCCCTGAAGGCGGTCTCATCATTGTTGGCAAGCCTACTACTGTGGTTTCATCTGCAAACTTGATGATTGAGTTGGAGGCGTGTTTGGCCACACAGTCATGGGTGAACAGGGAGTAGAGGAGGGGGCTGCGCACGCACCCTTGTGGGGCCCCAGTGTTGAGGATCAGTGAAGAGGTGTTGTTTCCTACCTTCACCACCTGGGGGCAACCCGTCAGGAAGTCCAGGACCCAGTTGCACAGGGCGGGCTTCAGACCCAGGGCCTCGAGCTTGATGATGAGCTTGGAGGGAACTATGGTGTTGAATGCTGAGCTATAGTCAATGAACAGTATTCTTACTGTTATGCACGCCTCTATGAAGAGGGAACGCAACACCCTGCTACAACTCAACTCTCCGCAAATGAAAGAGGTATGGACTGTAGGTGTGAGTAAGGATGACAAAAGGCAGAGAATTTACAGTTTACCTTGAATGTATTCCTTCATAGAGTAATAGGGGGAAAAGTGGCTGGACGGAACCAAAGCAAAGAAAGTAAATCTCAAAGCGCCCCCCTCTCCTATCTTACCTGCCTACCCACTACTTACCTAATTTAGCACCACCTGGTGCCCTAACCAAAATACAGGGGGTGGTCCGCCCAGGTCTTACCTTGTGTGCCTAGACAGTGAATATACTACGGGTATATGTATGCCCTCTTGCCTAAGCACTCCCTGGGTGCCTTCCCCTTCCCCCCTGGGAACAAATGAAACAGAATATTAAACAATGCACTTCACAATGAAACTGAGAAAAAACTAACTCAGGCCATTAAAGAAGCTCTGACAAAGCAACAAACACAGAACATACCAAAGCTGCTACCAACAACAACTAACATAGTACATACCAACGGCCAACATGCTATACCCCTCAGCCATCAACCTCCTCTCTCAGCAATGATCTATATCACATTCAATCTCTCTGCAATCTCCTACCAACAATGATCTCTCTTCTGAACAGAACACTGGCTTTTATATAGCTTCAGAAGGCATTGGAAATTGGAGACAGCTGCGTCCTGACAAGGGGGCGGGGTCAGCTACAATTAGCCGTGGAGTCGACCAATCAGCTGCTGGGGGATTTCAGGAAGCCATCTCCTGAAACACACTCAAATACACAATCTACAACACAGAAACTGGGGAACGTAACACTTACATAGGTATTCCTCTTGTCCAGATGGGACAAGGCAGTGTGCAATGTAGTGGCGATTGCATCATTCTGTGGATCTATTGGGACGGTAAGCAAATTGAAGAGGGTCTAGTGTGGCAGGTAAAGTGGAGGTGATATGATCCTTGACTAGTCTCTCAAAGCACTTCATGGTGACAGAGGTGAGTGCTACGGGATGATGGTCATTTAGTTCAGTTACCTTTGCTTTCTTATGTACAGGGACAATGTTGGCTATCTTGAAGCATGTGGGAACAACAGCCTGGATAGGGAGAGATTGAACATATCTGTGAACACACCAGCCAGCTGTTCTATGCATGCTCTGAGGACACAGCTAGGGATATCATCTGGGCCGGTAGCCTTGCGAGGGTTAACACGCTTAAATGTCTTACTCACGTTGGCCATGGAGAAGGAGAGTCCACAGTCCTTGATAGCGGGCCGCGTCGGTGGCATTGTATTATCCTCAAAACGAGCGAAGAAGGTGTTCAGCCTGTACGGAAGCAAGACATCTGTGTCCGCGACGTGGCTGGTTTTCTCTTTATAATCCATGATTGTCTGTAGACCCTGCCACATACGTCTCGTTTCGGAGCCGTTGAACTAGGACTCAACTTTGTCCCTATACTGACGTTTAGCCTGCTTGATTGCTTTGCAGAGGGAATAACTACACTGTGTGTTCTTCCATATTCCCAGTCTTCTAGCCCTGGTTAAATGCAAAGGTTCGGGCTTTCGGTTTTGCCCAAATGCTCCCATCTATCCATGGTTTCTAGTTGGGGTAGGTTTTAATAGTCATTGTGGGTACAACATCTCCTATGCACTTCCTGATATTTGTATTTATTTATTTATTTCCCCTTTTATTTAACCAGGTAGGCTAGTTGAGAACAAGTTCTCATTTGCAACTGCGACCTGGTCAAGATAAAGCAAAGCAGTTCGACACATACAGCAACACAGAGTTACACATGGAATAAACAAACATACAATCAATAGTACAGTAGAAAAATCTATATACAGCATGTGTGAATGAGGTAGGATAAGAGAGGTAAGGCAATAAATAGGCCATGGTGGCGAAGTAATTACAATATAGCAATTAAACACTGGAATGGTAGAATGTGCAGAAGATGAATGTGCAAGTTGAGATACTGGGGTGCGAAGGAGCAAAATAAATAAATAAATAATACAGTATGGGGATGAGCTATTTACAGATGAGCTATGTACAGGTGCAGTGATCTGTGAGCTGCTCTGACGGCTGGTGCTTAAAGTTAGTTAGGGAGGTAAGAGTCTCCAGCTTCAGGGATTTTTGCAGTTCGTTCCAGTATTTGGAAGCAGAGAACATGAAGGAGAGGAGGCCAAATGAAGAATTGGCTTTGGGGGTGACCAGTGAGATATACCTGCTGGAGCGCGTGCTATGGGTGGGTGCTGCTATGGTGACCAGTGAGCTGAGATGAGGCGGGGCTTTACCTAGCAGAGACTTGTAGATGACCTGGAGCCAGTGGGTTTGGCGACGAGTATGAAGCGAGGGCCAGCCAACCAGATCATACAGGTCTCAGTGGTGGGTAGTATATGGGGCTTTGGTGACAAAACGGATGGCACTGTGATAGACTGCATCCAATTTGTTGAGTAGAGTGTTTGAGGCTATTTTGTAAATGACATTGCCGAAGTCGAGGATCAGTAGGGTGGTCAGTTTTACGAGTGTATGTTTGGCAGGATGAGTGAAGGATGCTTTGTTGAGAAATAGGAAGCTGATTATAGATTTAATTTTGGATTGGAGATGTTTAATGTGAGTCTGGAAGGAGAGTTTAGTCTAACCAGACACCTAGGTATTTGTAGTTGTCCACATATTCTAAGTCAGAACCGTCCAGAGTAGTGATGCTGGACGGGCAGGCAGGTGGGGGCAGTGATCGGCTGAAGAGCATGCATTTAGTTTTACTTGCATTTAAGAGCGGTTGGAGGCCACGGAAGGAGAGTTGTATGGCATTGAAGCTCATCTGGAGGTTAGTTAACACAGTGTTCAACGAAGGGCCAGAGGTTTTCAGAATGGTGTCGTCTGCGTAGAGGTGAATCAAAGAATCACCAGCAGCGAGAGTGAAATCATTGATGTATACAGAGAAGAGTCGGCCCGAGACTTGAATCCTGTGGCACCCCCATAGACTGCCAGAGGTCCGGACAACAGGCCCTCCAATTTGACATACTGAACTCTATCGGAGAAGTAGTTGGTGAACCAAGCGAGGCAATCATTTGAGAAACCAAGGCTGTTGAGTCTGCCAATAAGAATGTTGTGATTGACAGAGTCGAAAGCCTTAGCCAGTTCGATGAATACGGCTGCACAGTAATGTCTCTTATCGATGGCGGTTATGATATCGTTTAGGACCTTGAGCGTGGCTGAGGTGCACCCATGACCAGCTCTGAAACCAGATTGCATAGCGGAGAAGGTACGGTGAGATTCGAAATGGTCCGTAATCTGTTTGTTAACTTGGCTTTCAAAGACCTTAGAAAGGCAGGGTAGAATAGATATAGGTCTGTAGCTGTTTGGGTCTAGAGTGTCTCCCCCCTTGAAGAGGGGGAGGACCGCGGCAGCTTTCCAATCTATGGGAATCTCAGATGATACGAAAGAGAGGTTGAACAGGCTAGTAATAGGGGTTGCAACAATTTCGGCAGATAATTTTAGAAAGAGAGGGTCCAGATTGTCTAGACCGGCTGATTTGTAGGGGTCCAGATTTTGCAGCTCTTTCAGAACATCAACTATCTGGATTTGGGTGAAGGAGAAGCGGGGGAAGTTTGGGCGAGTTGCTGTGGGGAGCGCAGGGCTGTTGACCGGTGTAGGGGTAGCCAGGTGGAAAGCATGGCCGGCCGTAGAAAAATGCTTATTGAAATTCTCAATTATTGTGGATTTATCAATAGCGACAGTGTTTCCTAGTCTCAGTGCAGTGGGCAGCTGGGAGGAGGTGCTCTTATTCTCCATGGACTTTACAGTGTCCCAGAACCTTTTTGAGTTTGTACTACTGGATGCAAATTTCTGTTTAAACAGCTAGTCTTAGCTTTCCTAACTGCCTGTGTATATTGGTTCCTAACTTTCCTTAAAAGTTGCATATCACGGGGGCTATTCGATGCTAATGCAGAACGCCACAGGATGTTTTTGTGCTGGTCAAGGGCAGACAGGTCTGGAGTGAACCAATGGCTATATCTATTCCTAGTTCTAAATTATTTTGTTCTAAGTCCTATTTTTTTTTTACATTTAAGATAGTGAGGAAGGCACTTTTAAAGAATAACCAGGCATCCTCTACTGACGGGATGAGGTCAATGTCATTCCAGGATACCCCAGCCAGGTCGATTAGAAAGGCCTGTTCGCTGAAGCGTTTTAGGGAGCGTTTGACAGTGATGAGGGGTGGTCGTTTGACCGCAGACCCATTACGGATGCAGGCAATGAGGCAGTGATCGCTGAGATCTTGGTTGAAAACAGCAGAGGTGTATTTGGAGGGCGAGTTAGTTAGGATGATATCTATGAGGGTGCCCGTGTTTACGGATTTGGGGTTGTACCTGGTAGGTTCATTGTTAATTTGTGAGATTGAGGGCATCAAGCTTAGATTGTAGGATGGCCGGAGTGTTAAGCATGTCCCAGTTTAGGTCACCTAGCAGCACGAGCTCAGAAGATAGATGGGGGCAATCAATTCACATATGGTGTCCAGGGCACAGCTGGGGGCAGAAGGTGGTCTATAGCAAGCGGTAACGGTGAGAGGCTTGTTTCTGGAAAGGTGGAATTTTAGAAGTAGAAGCTTGAATTGTTTTGGTACAGACCTGGATAGTAAGATAGAACTCTGCAGGCTATCTCTGCAGTATATTGCAACACCGCCCCCTTTGGCAGTTCTATCTTGGCGGAAAATGTTATAGTTAGGGATGGAAATGTCCGGGTTTTTGGTGGTTTTCCTAAGCTAGGATTCAGACACGGCTAAAACATCTGGGTTGGCAGAATGTGCTAAAGCAGTGAATAAAGCAGATTTAGGGAGTAGGCTTCTAATGTTAACATGCATGAAACCAAGGCTTTTACGGTTACAGAAGTCAACAAATGAGAGCACCTGGGGAGTAGGAGTGGAGCTAAGCACTGCAGGTCCTGGATTAACCTCTACATCACCAGAGGAACACAGGAGAAGTAGGATAAGGGTACGGCTAAAGGCTATAAGAACTGGCCGTCTAGCACGTTCGGAACAGAGAGTAAAAGGAGCAGGTTTCTGGGCACGATAGCATAGATTCAAGGCATAATGTACAGACAAAGGTATGGTAGGAAGAGAGTACATTGGAGGTAAACCTAGGCATTGAGTAATGATGAGAGAGATATCGTCTCTAGAGACGTTTAAACCAGGTGATGTCATCGCATATGTGGGAGGTGGAACAACATGGTTGGTTAAGGCATTTTGAGCAGGGCTAGAAGCTCTACAGTGAAATAAGACAGTAATCACTAACCAGGACAGTAATGGACAAGGCATATTGATATTAGGGAGAGGCATACGTAGCCAAGTGATCGTATGGGTCCAGTGAGTGGTTGGGCTGGCTGGGGACACGGCGATTCAGACAGTTAGCAGGCCAGGGCTAGCAAGCTAGCAGTTAGCAGGCCAGGGCTAGAAAGCTAGCAGTTAGCAGGCCGGGACTAGCAAACTAGCATAAGGGCCTTAGAGGGACGTCGTGATGAGGGAAAGTCTGTTTTTGCCTCCTCGTGCGGTGACGTCGATAGACCAGTCATGGAATTAGTAGGCTTCCAAGTAGCAGAGGGGTCCAAGTCCAATTGGCAAAATGGGTATAGTGGTCCAAGAAACTGGCCAATTGATCAGCTAACAGTCCAATATGCTATAGACAGCTAGCAGACCGCGTTTAGCAGAATGGGCCTTCAGGGGACGTCGCGCCTGAGGGGCCTGTTGGGATCCTCGGGCAGATTATGTCGGTATTCCAGTCGTGAAGGATCGGCGGGGTTCCGTGCCCCGTACCGGCAGTAGAAAGGGTCCGGATATTGTAGCCGAGGAGTGGGCTTAGTAGTCAACCCGGGTTGCAGTTAGCTAGCTGCCATGATCCAGATGAAAAGGTTCAGAGTTTGAGGTAGGAATCCGGGGATATGGAGAGAAAAATAGGTCCGGTATGCTCTGGTTTGAAACGCGTTGTACGAGAGCTTTCCGAGTTAAAGGTTAGCTGATGACCTCTAGCAGTGGTTAGCTGACTGATAGCTGGTAGCTAGTTAGCTAGCTAGCTTCAGTTGAGGTATTCCAGTTCGGAAGGTAAATAGAAATACTTTAGAAAAAAAACAGATGCACACCACATTGGGTGAGGCGGGTTGCAGGAGAGTATTTTGAAGTTGAGGTTTAGGAAAAATATTAAAAAGAATGCGAGGAAAAATAAAGATATATACATGGGACGAGACAAGACAAAGACGTCTGACTGCTACGCCATCTTAGAAACAATAGTGTTGTACGAACTGGCGAGAGCTATATATCAGTAATACATAAACTCATTCACCGTATCAGTATATGTGTCAATGTTATTTCTGAAGCTACTCTGAACATATCCCAGTCCACGTGATCAAAACAATCTTGAAGCGCGGATTCGGATTGGTCAGACCAGCATTGAAAAGTCCTGACTAGAGGTCAGAATGGCTGATTAATTAGGGCCGATTTCAAGTTTTCATAGCAATCGGAAATCGGTATTTTTGGGCGCCAATTTAGCCTATTTAAAAAAAAATTATACCTTTATTTAACTAGGCAAGTCAGTTAAGAACACATTCTTATTTTCAATGACGGCCTAGGAACGGTGGGTTAACGGCCTTGTTCAGGGGCAGAACGACAGATTTTTCACCTTGTCAGCTCGGGGGATCCATTCTTGCAACCTTACAGTTAACTAGTCCAACGCTCTAACCACCTGCCTCTCTTTGCACTCCACGAGGAGCCTGCCTGTTATGCGAATGCAGTAGAAGCCAAGGTAAATTGCTAGCTAGCATTAAACTTATCTAATAAAAAACAATCACTAGTTATAACTACACATGGTTGATGATATTACTAGTTTATCTAGCGTGTCCTTCGTTGCATATAATCAATGCAACGCTGGGGGATGATTTAACAAAAGCGCATTTGCGAAAAAAGGACAATCGTTGGACGACTGTACCTAACCATAAACACCAATGCCTTTCTTAAAATCAATACACAGAAGTATATATTTTTAAACCTGCATATTTAACTAAAAGAAATCCAGGTTAGCAGGCAATATTAACCAGGTGAAATTGTGTCACTTCTCTTGCGTTCATTGCACGCAGTTTGGGCAGCCTGGCTCATTGCGAACTAATTTGCCAGAATTTTACGTAATTATGACATAACATTGATGGTTCTGCAATGTAACAAGAATATTTAGACTTAGGGATGACACCCGTTAGATGAAATGCCAAACGGTTCCGTATTTCCCTTGTTTTCAAAATGATAGTTTCCGGATTCGACCATATTAATGACCAAAGTCTCGTATTTCTGTGTGTTATGTTGTAATTAAGTCTATGATTTGATAGAGCAGTCTGACTGAGCGATGGTAGGCAGCAGCAGGCTCGTAAGCATTCATTCAAACAGCACTGTCGTGCGTTTTGCCAGCAGCTCTTCGCAAGCACAGCGCTGTTTATGACTTCAAGCCTATCAGCTTAATGGCTGGTGTAACCAATGTGAAATGGCTGGCTGGTTAGCTGGGTGTGCGCTAATAGCGTTTCAAACGTCACTCGCTCTGAGACTTGGAGTAGTTATTCCCCTTGCTCTGCAAGGCTTTTGTGGAGCGATGGGTAACGCTGCTTCGAGTGTGGCTGTTGTCGATGTGTTCCTGGTTCGAGCCCAGGTAGGAGCGAGGAGAGGGACGGAAGCTATACTGTTACACTGGCAATACTATAGTGCCTATAAGAACATCCAGTAGTCAAAGGTATATGAAATACAAATGGTATAGAGAGAAATAGTCCTATAAATACTATATTAACTACAACCTAAAACCTCTTACCTTGGAATATTGAAGTCTCATGTTAAAAGGAACCAGCAACTTTCATGTGTTCTCATGTTCTGAGCAAGGAACTCAAACGTTAGCTTTTTTACATGGCACATATTGCACTTTTACTTCTCCAACACTTTATTTTTGCATTATTTAAACCAAATTGAACATGTTTCATTATTATATTAAGTTAAAATAAGTGTTCATTCAGTATTGTTGTAATTGTCATTATTACAAATAAATTTTTTAAAAATCGTCCGATTTATCGGTATCGGCTTTTTTTGGTCCTCCAATAATCGGTATAGGCGTTGAAAAAATCATAATTGGTCCTAGTCCTCACTAGGGGTGTATCCTGTTTGAGTATCTGCCTATAGGAGGGGAGAAGCAAGATGGAATTGTGGTCCGATTTGCCGAATGGAGGGCGGGGGAGGGCCTTATATGCTTTCTGGAAAGTAGTATAGAAACGGTCAAGGGTTTTAGCAGCGCGAGTACAACAATCAATATGTTGAAAGAATTTCAGGAGCTACAATAAATGCATCCTCAGGATATGTGGTTTCCAGTTTGCATAAAGTTTGCATAAAGTCCAGTGAAGTTCTTTGAGGGCCATTGTGGTATCCGTTTTAGTCCATATATCAGTAAAACATCAATCACTTCAATGTTAGTATTCAAGACTACAAGTGATTGAATAGATGTGTGAATTGTTTTATCATATATTTTGTAGACACAGGAAGCATTAATAATGAATTTGTTTAAATAAAGTTGTTTTTATTTGACATGATTTATTCCAACAGCAATGAGTTGTCTCTTCCTCTGGCTCTGAGCAACAGTGGAGTAGATACACCGTCATCAGTCATCATGACATACGCACGCACACATACAAGCATGATCACACACACACGTGCGTGCACACACAGATACACACACAAGCATGTGCACACACACACACGGGCAAATATTTCTAAACAAAGGCACGTAAACCCATAGGTCACAGTAAGGCAGATTCACAGCACTGAGATGAACATTCTGTTTCTGTCTGGGTGAGGGCTCTCTCCTCCATTCCTAGGGTTAGGAGGAGTGAGGAAGAGTGAGGAGGATGGTGTGGAGGAGTGAGTATGTGTGAGGAGGAGGAAGGGTGAGTAGATAAAGGAGAGGAAGGAGGGGGTAAGAAGCATGAGGAGGGGTGAGAGAGGTAGTCTTGTGCCAGGCAGGAGGGGTGAGGAGGGGTGAGAGAGGGACTCATGTGCAGGGGAGGATGGGTGAGGAGGGGATGAGACTGTGCCAGAGAGGAGGGGTGAGAGAGGGACTCATGTGCAGGGGAGGATGGGTGAGGAGGGGATGAGACTGTGCAGGGTAGGAGGTGTGAAGAAGGGTGAGGTGTGTGCAGTGTGGACTCCTCCACCATCATTATCCCAGTAACCTTTCCCTCAGGAGACAGCCAGTGACAAGACTCTCCCAACGTTAAAAACCTTTGTCTCCGAGATGACAGCCTCTTCTCTTCTCTTCTCTTATCTCATCAACACTACATACATACAGTACTCACTCTGAAGACCATTGCTGCATTGATTAGAAACAGTTCTGTACACCATGTCCAGATAAATCACAGTTCAGAGATAGTATCTCTCTGCCAGATCAGTAGGTTTACAAAAGAACATGACACACATGTAATGCACTAGTCATTATCATCGTCAATGTTATCATCATCATTATTATCATCACCACCATCATCATCAATGTTATCATCCCCATCATCATCATCCAGGCTGTATCACATCCGGCCGTGATTGGGAGTCCCATAGCGCGGCACATAATTGGCCCAGCGTCGTCCGGGTTTGGCCCAAGTAGGCCATCATTGTAAATAAGGATTTGTTCTTAACTGACTTGCCTAGTTAAATAAAGGTTAAATAAAAAAAATATCATCATCATTATCATCATCCTTCTTCTCCTCCTCATCTTCGCCATCATCAACATTATTAACATCATCTGTTTGAAACTGAGAACAATGTTGGTCAGTCAATATCAGTCTTACTATAATATAACAATCTTGTTCTATAGGACCGTCCTAAATGAACTACACAACAATCCATTAGGATGACAGGCAAACAGCACTTTGATGGTTGATTAGCTCTGGTATGGTATTCTTGTATTACCCTGTTTCCATCCGTACATTGCTGTGTTGTGTAGAGTAGAGCCATGTGAAAGATGGGATCCTCTCCTCCATGTTACTCCTGTCTGAATCAGGATCAGAATTAGTCCGTTCTCACCTTTCTCCAAATTAATCACTAGATGTGTGGTTTTCCCTGAGACCTCCATCTTGCCACAGGCATGGTTCTCTGTTCTCTCTAACCAGGCTCAATACCAACTCACATGTTACCCATGTGGAACGCATTGTCTTTCCACAGGTGGCGTCAGTCCTACGTGACGCTGTAGTCCCTCGGACGACGAAAGCAAAGCCTACCTAAGACAATGAGCTGGACAGAGTTTCAGTAAAAGCTCACAGAAACAGCTTCATCTTAAGTTAATTCATTCCAGTTTTCAGGGGCTGGCTGGGATCTAATGTGTCTGTGGTGTGTGTGTGTTTTCTGCGTGTGTGTGCATGAATGCATACTCGTTCCTGTGTGCATGCTTGTGTACGTGCATACGTGCCTCTGCAATCAATGTATGTGATGTGTGTATCCTTCTGTGTTAGGTCAGTGCATATTCAAATGTCCCTTTCTCCAGGCCCTCTATCCCATCAGACCAGTTGGAGGAGGGCATGCTACTGTAGGGGTCCAGAAGGATCCTGAAACACCGGACTATGAGCAGGCCCAGGACCAGCAGCAACATCCCTATGAAGGCAAATGCTGCCTTCTGCTCCGACAGGATCAAGGAGTTGAGAAGCATTTCACTGTCACTCATAGCAGTCGGGGAGTGGTTATAGTGGAGGCTACACATGGGTGGTGTTCACTAGCACCAAACTGAAGAAAACGGACTGAAACAGGGGGGACTACCTGGACTTGTCCAATGAGAAACGCTTGTTTTTGTTTTCCATTTTGCTACAGTGTACACTAATGAATATGACCCTGGTGAACACACGCTCATAGCAGGAAGCTAGCTTCACATGGTCAACACACGCCCAGACGGGGAGAAGCCTGCATGCTACCTGGAGAGAGACAGAGAGAGAGAGAGAGAGAGGCAGAGAGTGGAGAGAGCGAGAGAGAGAGAAAGACCGAGACAGGGAGAGAGCAGAGGAAGAGAGGGGGTTGGTGCTGTGTTGGAGTCGTTTACCTTTAGATTGTTCACTGTATATCTGCACGTTTTGGCATAAAAGGATCCCATAAGGAGACTAAATTCCTGTACTGTTTAGAATTTACTATAACACACAATTTAATATAAATAATTTACTTTGGCAACTGTACGTATCTAAACCACCAAATGAAACCACCCAATATGATTGAACTGAATGAAATGAAACATTAATAAATAGTCATCTATAAATAGCTGCTCTGTAAATATCTAATCAAACACAACGTTAAAACATCCACACGCTCCAGCTCCTCTGTTCATCGTACACATAACTGAAGTCGGCAGACCGCTAACATGGACATACACACCAGAGAGACAGAGGAAGACAGACAGAGACACGACAATCTAACGTTCAGTCATAACATCAAAAACACACAGTCCGCACCACAGTAACATGCGGTTCAAAGCCTATGTCGAATTCAGTTCGACTTATTCTCCATTGATGCCGTAACTAAATGAAAATGCATCATGGCATAAACCATATAAGCGATAGGATATCAAACAAAAACCTGACATCACACATGCATTGTGATGCATAGTATAATAAGGAGAAAGCCTCTGTACCTGTTGCTTGTTGTGAGTAGCAGCTGGCCAGATGGTGTAATCTCATCACAAAAGGAGGTGATGTAGACTGACAACACATGATAACAGAAAGGAGAAAAGACAGAGGTCTGTGAGGAATGAGGACTGCTCTCATACGATACCAACACTAGCCTCTTTCTGCCTGGGGTATGACTGAGCAGCAGGTGGCAAGAGAGAGAGAGGAGAGAGAGAAAATAGTGGGAGAGAGGGATAGAGGAGAAAATGAGAAAGATGGATCCGAGAGAGGGAGAAGATAGTGGGAGAAAGAGTGTAAGAGAATGAGAGTTATAGCGAAAGAGAGAGGGAGGGAGAAAAGGAGAGAGAGCGAGAGTGAGAGAGCAGGAGAGAGAGAGAAAGAGAGCAGGAGAGAGAGAGGGAGGGAGAAAAGGAGAGAGAGTGAGAGAGAGAGGGAGGGAGAGAGGGAGGGAGAAAATGAGAGAGAGAGAGAGAGGGAGGGAGAAAAGGAGAGAGAGCAAGAGAGGGAGGGAGAAAAGGAGAGAGGGGGGGAGAAAAGGAGAGAGGGAGGGAGAAAAGGAGAGAGAGAGAGAGAGGGAGGGAGAAAAGGAGAGAGAGAGAGAGAGAGAGAGAGAGAGAGAGAGATAGGCGATGTGCTGTTGACAGAAGATGTGATGTGGTTGGGTAGAGAAGAGGTAGGCAGCAGGAAGGCAGGCAGCTCACTGTCGTGACATTCTTTCCAACCTGTTGCTGCTGTTTCTGTTTCTGTTTCTACTGGAGAACTGCTGTTTCCTAGAGCACGCTACGCACACACACACAGCCCTCCCTCCGTAAATGTATCTCTCCATCCATAGTCCTCTCATTAGATACACAAGACTAACCCCCATCTGCTGGTCAGATGGCTCAGCATCAGGTTCGCTGCCTCCTCCTCCTCCTCCTCTTCATTATCATTCTGTCTCTCTACCTCTCCCTCCAAAAGCACGTTCCCCCCTCCTGCTGCATGGCAACCATTTGTTAGTCTCACACAGCCAGTCAGTCTGCTGTTTCTCTCTCTCTCTTTCTCTCTCACGCACAGACACACACACACTCTCTCCCTCTGCTGCACTAGTACTGGGGCTGCAGCAACAGCCCTCCTCTCCCTCCTCCTCTTTCTCCACCACTCCTTCTCCTCTTCTTTATTTGTATTTTCTAGATCCATCCGAATATGAGGAATGTGATGGTTTTGCCTGCAGGCCCCTCCAGCTACTGATCTCTATAGGTACTGCTCTGTTAATGCTGCAGGATATACTGCTACATTATGAAGCCATATTCACCCTGTAGGTATACTGCTACACTATGAGGTCATATTCACCCTGTAGGTATACTGCTACACTATGAAGTCATATTCACCCTGTAGGTATACTGCTACACTATGAGGTCATATTCACCCTGTAGGTATACTGCTACACTATGAAGTCATATTCACCCTGTAGGTATACTGCTACACTATGTCATATTCACCCCGTAGATATACTGCTACACTATGAAGCCATATTCACCCTGTAGATATACTGCTACACTATGAGGTCATATTCACCCTGTAGGTATACTGCTACACTATGAGGTCATATTCACCCTGTAGGTATACTGCTACACTATGTCATATTCACCCTGTAGGTATACTGCTACACTATGAGGTCATATTCACCCTGTAGGTATACTGCTACACTATGTCATATTCACCCCGTAGGTATACTGCTACACTATGAGGTCATATTCACCCTGTAGATATACTGCTACACTATGAGGTCATATTCACCCTGTAGGTATACTGCTACACTATGTCATATTCACCCCGTAGGTATACTGCTACACTATGAGGTCATATTCACCCTGTAGATATACTGCTACACTATGAGGTCATATTCACCCTGTAGGTATACTGCTACACTATGAGGTCATATTCACCCTGTAGGTATACTGCTACACTATGAGGTCATATTCACCCTGTAGGTATACTGCTACACTATGTCATATTCACCCCGTAGGTATACTGCTACACTATGAGGTCATATTCACCCTGTAGATATACTGCTACACTATGAGGTCATATTCACCCTGTAGGTATACTGCTACACTATGAGGTCATATTCACCCTGTAGGTATACTGCTACACTATGAGGTCATATTCACCCTGTAGGTATACTGCTACACTATGAGGTCATATTCACCCTGTAGGTATACTGCTACACTATGAGGTCATATTCACCCTGTAGGTATACTGCTACACTATGAGGTCATATTCACCCTGTAGGTATACTGCTACACTATGAAGTCATATTCACCCTGTAGGTATACTGCTACACTATGAGGTCATATTCACCCTGTAGGTATACTGCTACACTATGAGGTCATATTCACCCTGTAGGTATACTGCTACATAAGCTCCTCCCCAATGGGTTGTATAATATGTAGTGTAATTGGTGCTACTGTTGGCTGGCTGATAATTGAAACAGCCCATCTAATTAAACACTCATTACCAGACACTGCCTGATGACAGAGGGATGGTGGGATGTAGGAATGGAGGGACGTGGATAGAGGGATGAATTGATGATGGGATTGAGAGGTGGAGGAACAGGGGGATGTAGGGATAGAGGGATGGGCTTTTATAGAACCCTGTGGCTTGTTAAGTCACAATAGAATCACTGTTATCAGATTCGTCATCTGGAATGTGCTTCACCCGCAAGTGAATCTTTGACAATAGAAATATCTTCTGTGTACAATGTAAAACACCAAATAATGCTTGCAGAGCAGAATTAGGCCGATACCAGCCAGAAAAGAGAAGTTAAATTCTACAACCACCTAAAAGGAAGTGATTCCCAAACCTTCCATAATAAAGCCATCGCCTACAGAGAAATTAACCTGGAGAAGAGTCCCCTAAGCAAGCCGGTCCTGGGGCTCTGTTCACAAACAGACCCCACAGAGCCCCAACAGCAACACAATTGGACCCAACCAAATCATGAGAAAACAAAAAGATAATTACTTGACACATTGAAAGAATTTACAAAAAACTAGAATGCTATTTGGCCCTAAACACAGTGGCAGAAAACCTGACCACTGTGACTGACCAAAATGAAGGAAATCTTTGACTATGTACAGACTCAGTGAGCCTTGCTATTGAGAAAGGCTGCCGAAAGCAGATCTGGCTCTTAAGAGAAGACAGGCTATGTGCTCACTGCCCACAAAATTAGGTGGAAACTGAGATGCACTTCCTCAGCTCCTGCCAAATGTACTGCCGTATTAGAGACACATATTTCCCTCAGATTACACAGACCCACAAATAATTTGAAAACAAATCAGATTTTGATAAACTCCCATATCTACTGGGTGAAATTCCACAGTGTGCCATCACAGCAGCAAGATTTGTGACCTATTGCCACAAGAAAAGGGCAACCAGTGAAGAACAAACACCATTGTAAATACAACCTAGATTTGTTTATTTATTTTCCTTTTGTACTTTAACTATTTGCACATCATTACAACACTGTATATGACATAATATGTAATGTGAAATGTTTTTATTCTTTTGGAACTTTTGTGAGTGTAATGTTTACTGTACATTTGATATTGTTTATGTAACTTTTGTTTATGATCTATTTCACTTGCTTTGACAATGTAAACATATGTTTACCATGCCAATAAAACCCCTTGAATTGAAATGTAGTGTCTTTATCAGAGAGAGTTGGACAGCGGGTCACTGACATAATCAACTGTAAAACAATCACTGCAGCATTTTTCCTATTTTGTTGCATTACAACCTGTAATTTAAATAGATGTTTATTTGGATTTCATGTAATGGACATACACAAAATAGTCCAAATTGGTGAAGTGAAATGAAAAAAATAACTATAAAAAAAAAAGTTAAAGTGGTGTGTGCATATGTATTCACCCCCTTTACTATGAAGCTCCTAAATAAGATCTGGTGCAACCAATTACCTCCAGAAGTCACAGAATTAGTTCAATAAAGTCCATCTGTGTGCAATCTAAGTGTCACATGATCGCTGTACACCAGCGGAACCTGTTCTGAAAGGCCCCAGAGTCTGCAACACCACTAAGCAAGGGGCACCCCCAAGCAAGCAGCACTATGAAGACCTAGGAGCTCTCCTAACAGGTCAGGGACAAAGTTGTGGAGAAGTACAGATCAAGGTTGGGTTATAAAAAAATATCAGAAACTTTGAACATTCCACAGAGCACCATTAAATCCATTATTAAAAAAATGAAAGAATATGGCACCACAACAAACCTGCCAAGAGAGGGCCGCCCACCAAAACACATGGAGCAGACAAGGAAGGCATTAATCAGAGGCAACAAAGTGATCAAAGAAAACC
This sequence comes from Oncorhynchus mykiss, assembly GCF_013265735.2. NCBI lineage: Eukaryota > Metazoa > Chordata > Actinopteri > Salmoniformes > Salmonidae > Oncorhynchus > Oncorhynchus mykiss. Next base: position 40,783,085 of record NC_048590.1, read on the forward strand.
CTGAAGGAGCTGCAAAGCTCCACAGCAGAGATGGGAGTATCTGTCCATAGGACCACTTTAAGCCGTGCACTCCACAGAGCTGGGCTTTACTGAAGAGTGGCCAGAAGAAAGCCATTGCTTAAAGAATAAACAAACACATTTGGCGTTGGCCAAAAGGCATGTGGGAGACTCCCCAAACATGTGGATGAGGGTACTATGGTCAGATGAGACTAAAATGTTGCTTTTTGGCCATCAAGGAAAACGCTATGTCTGGTGCAAACCCAACACCTCTCATTACCCAGAGAACACCATCCCATTTTTCATCGGCGGGGACAAGGAAACTGGTCAGAATTGAAGGAATGATGGATGGTGCTAAATACAGGGAAATTCTTGAGGGAAACCTGTTTTAGTCTTCCAGAGATTTTAGACTGGGATGGAGGTTCACCTTCCAGCAGGACAATGACCCTATGCATACTGCTAAAGCGACACTTGGGTGGTTTAAGGGGAGATATTTAAATGTCTTGGAATGGCCTAGTCAAAGCCCAGACCTCAATCCAATTGAGAATCGGTGGTATGACATAAAGATTGCTGTACACCAACGGAACCCATCCAACTTGAAGGAGCTGGAGCAGTTTTGCCTTGAAGAATGGGCAAAAATCCCAGTGGCTCGATGTGCCAGGCTTATAGAGACATACCCTCAGAGACTTGCAGCTGTAATTGCTGCAAAAGGTGGCTCTACAAAGTATTGGGGGGGGGGGGGGGGGGGTGAATAGTTACGCATGCTCAAGTTCTGTGTTTTTGGTCTTATTTCTTGTTTGTTTCACAGTGGTAGGCATGTTGTGTAAATTAAATGATACAACCCCCCCCCCCCCCAAAAAAAAAACTATTTTAATTCCAGGTTGTAAGACAACAAAATAGGCAAAATGCCAACGGGGGTGAATACTTTCACTAGCCACTGTATGCATATTATCATGCTCTGCCTTTCTTCTCCAGGTCTTTAGGCTATTTATTGTACAAGAGAGAATGTGCTCCCACTCAACTTATACCTAGTAAATTACCTTTGGGGCTTGAGGAGGCAACTGTATTCACATCCTCAATCTGCGTGACCAAACCTTTACTGCTGTTCCCCTTTTAAGATGTCATTTTTTGATAACACTGCATATTGTAGCCTACTCCAGGAAAGTCCAAAGTAATTGTAAAATATAGTGTCTGTAAAATGTATATAGGTTCAGAACTGTTGTGAAATAGCACAGTTAAAATATGGCAAATAGAATTGTGTGGACATCAGAAATAGATGAAGGCCAGGACTAAAAACAAACAAAATATAACTATTGTAAAATAGATTGTGTCTGTAAAATGTACATAGTATGTATAAACTGGAAGTAGAAGCCTAAGTGTTATTGTTTATTAGTTTACTCCAACTAGGGGAGGGATGGTAGGGTTTGCAGGAAATAAAGGAAAATATATATTTTTTAAATGTGTATGTATGTTTATATATATATATTATGTGGGTTTGTGTGTGTGTGTATATACCCCCAAAAAAGATGGGTGATTGGAAAATATGCAGACAATTACATTGATGGAAGCTACAATCTGTCTGCAATATTAAAGCTGATCTACCCCCTATAGAAATATAATTAAAGTCCTAAGTAATTACAATAGAACATTAGTAGATTGAGATTTGATCGTGCCAGATACCTTTGCAGAATGAGCAGATACTGTATGCACACATAGCATATTATCACCAGTGGAAATATTGGGTTATCAATGATGAGATTAATCTCAAAATAAGTAGAAGATACATTATATATACAGAAGTATGTGGACACCCATTCAAATTAGTGGATTTTACTATTTCAGTTACACCCGTTGCTGACAGGTATAGAAAATCGAGCACACAGCCATGCAATCTCCATAGACAAACATTGGCAGCCATCAATCCACGGTTTCTGGTTAGGGTAGGTTTACTGCCAATGTGACCAGTGAAGCGAAATCTTAACTCTACAGCATACAATGACATTCTAGACCAGCGTTTCTTAAAGTATGGGTCGAGACCCAAAGTGGGTCGCGGACCTGTTAATGGTTGGTCGCGACGTAAATGTATAATTATTTCATTAATTGAATTCATTTGGCCAAGTGCAACCGCGCTATCCGTTCAGTGCGCTCTCTGCTTATCAGCGGTCTCAGTTTGGGGAGAGGTTGTAGAGGGAGATGCCCATGTGCTTCGCTGTTTACCGGATCTTTTTTCTGCAGTTTTCTAGAAGATCACTCCACGACCCACACGCTGCAGCGCTGTTGTTCAAGCCACTGATTGTTATTCCCACTCGCCATCACTCACCGCTATCATGAAATGGACTCCTACTAGCCACAAGTTCTGACTGAGCAAATACAGTGATTACTTTTTGTCTCTTTCATACAAACTTTGAGAAATATCGAGGAGCGCCCACAATCTGTTTTGTGTGGGGAAGTGCTTAGTAATGAGTCTCTCGACACGACCAAATTAATAAAATGACATGTCCTGACCAAACATCCTGGCACAACATGACGTTAACGTTATACAGGGAGTTATTTCAGAACAGGGCAGAATGCGTCAGGAAACAGTGCTTCGACAGTGGGAAAGTAAGTCAATTAGCACGGCATTGTTGTCATTTTATAACAGGTGATGATGATAAGCAGAAATAAGGGAGTGCTATCTCTCATAGTAGTAGATGTGAGTTTCTCTTTCAAACAATCCCCTTGTTTTCAGCTAATAGCTAGCTGATATTAGCCAAAGCAAGCTAGCTAACTACTGATAGTGCAACCCTAAGAAACAGTACAGGTGAAAAATTATCAGGCCTACTGTACATTTTATTGTAGAAATTATTGCTGAAAACAAGTTTAGGTTGGAACTGTTGCTGTTACAAGTAATACATTTGATTCTTAACTGGAATAAACTGATTGAAGCAAGATGTTTTTTGAGACCAACACTCACACAGTTCTGGGTTGCTCATCTACAGCAGGAAGCAGTCTCCTGCCTGACTGAGATAGCAGTAGATGTTCTGATCCAGTTTGGCACCACATACCTATGCGAGTCAGGGTTCTCAAGTACAGGAACAGACTCAATGCTGAGCATGACCTCAGTGTTGCAGTCAAAAACTGAGCCCAAAACTCCCACAAACTTGTTTTCTGGTCTACATCTGTGTTAGGGGATCAATCAGTTTATTCCAGTTCAGAATGAAATTATTTATTGTATTTTAACAGCAACAATTCCAACCTAGACAGGTATGTAAAGAGTGTTTTTAATGGGGGGAAAAACACAACTATATTTCTGGGTATTTCATTGTTATTTGTCTTTGTATGAATTGCATTCTTTTTAGGCATAAGGGAAATGAAATGTTCTGATGTTTACCTATAGTTGCATATTTTCCTCAGCTTGGTAGCCAGGAAAACACAGAATTTCTCATTTGGGTCCCAGGCTGAAAAAGTTTAAGAACCCCTGTTCTAGATGATTCTGTGCTTCCAACTTTGTGGCAACAGTTTGTGGAAGGCCCTTTCCTGTTTCAGAATGATAATGCACCTGTGCACAAGCAAGGTCCATTCAGAAATGGTTTGTTGAGATCGGTGTGGAACAACTTGACTGGCCTGCACAGAGCATTGACCTCAACCCAATCGAAAACCTTTGGGATGAATTGGAACACAGACTGCGAGTCAGGCCTAATCACCCATCATCTGTGCTTGACTTCACTAATGCTCTTGTTGCTGCGGGGACTTTCTAACATCTAGTGGAAAGCCTTCCCAGAAGAGTGGAGGCTGTTATGGCTGTTATTGCAGCAAGGACGGGGGGGGGGGGGGGGGGGGGGGACCAACTCCATATTGATGGCCATGATTTTGGAATGAGATGTTTAACAAGCAAGTGTCCACATACTTTTGATCATATAGTGAATGTCAGGAGAGGGGAACATTAGGGGAAAGGGGGATACCTAATCAGTTGTACAACTGAATGCCTTCAACTGAAATGTGTCTTCCGCATTTAACCCAACCCCTCTGAATCAGAGAGGTGCAGGGGGCTGCCTTAATCGACATCTTCGGCGCCAGGGAACAGTGGGTTAACTTCTTTGCTCAGGGGTAGAACGACGACCTCGTCACCTTTCGTTTACTGGCCCAACGCTCTAACCATAAGGCTACCTGCCGCCCCACATTACTAGACTCATTAGTGCGCTTTGATCTTTGGCTCAGTGCTAATGTAACCTTTAGACCTGGTACATCGCTCTCTCTCTGCTCTGTTTGATCTCTCTCTTTCTCTCTCTCTCTGCTCTATTTGATCTCTCTCTTTCTCTCTCTCTCTGCTCTATTTGATCTCTCTTTCTCTCTCTCTGCTCTATTTGATCTCTCTTTCTCTCTGCTCTATTTGATCTTTCTCTTTCTCTCTCTGCTCTATTTGATCTCTCTTTCTCTCTCCGCTCTATTTGATCTCTCTATTTCCCTCTCTCTCTCTCTCTCTCTCTCTCTCTCCTCTATTTGATCTCTCTCTCCTCTATTTGATCTCTCTCTCTCTCTCCTCTATTTGATCTCTCTCTCTCTCCTATTTGAGCTCTATTTCTCTCTCTCCTCTATTTGATCTCTCTCTTTCTCTCTCTCTCTGCTCTATTTGATCTTTCTCTTTCTCTCTCTGCTCTATTTGATCTCTCTCTCTCTGCTCTATTTGATCTCTCTCTTTCTCTCTCTCTATTTGATCTCTCTCTTTCTCTCTCTCTCTGCTCTATTTGATCTCTCTCTCTCTCTATTTGATCTTTCTCTTTCTCTCTCTCTCTCTCTATTTGATATTTCTCTTTCTCTCTCTCTCTGCTCTATTTGATCTCTCTCTTTCTCTCTCTCTGCTCTATTTGATCTTTCTCTCTCTCTTTCTGCTCTATTTGATCTCTCTCTTTCTCTCTGCTCTATTTGATCTCTCTCTTTCTCTCTCTCTCTCTTCTGCTCTATTTGATCTCTCTCTCTCTGCTCTATTTGATCTCTCTCTTTCTCTCTCTCTGCTCTATTTGATCTCTTTCTCTCTCTCTCTGCTCTATTTGATCTCTCTTTCTCTCTGCTCTATTTGATCTCTCTCTTTCTCTCCCTTTCTCTCTGCTCTATTTGATCTCTTTCTTTCTCTTTCTCTCTCTCTGCCCTATTTTATCTCTCTTTCCCTCTCTCTTTCTCTCTCTCTCTGCTCTATTTGAGCTCTCGTTCTCTCTCTGCTCTATTTGATCTCTCTCTTTCACTCTCTCTCTCTGCTCTATTTCCTCTTTCTCTTCTCTCTTTCACTCTCTTTCTCTCTCTCTCTCCTTTGAGACAGGCTGATGTTTTTCATGATGAATGTAATCACATCATTCTCTGGCCTGTGTCCCGTTGGGTCATTACAGAGAGTCCTGTGGTAATGGTTATTTGGTTATTGACTTACAGAGACATTAAGAACAGCGACGCAGTCTGCACTCTCTCCAATCAGAGCCCAGTTGCTGAGACATCTTTATTAGGCTTACTGGTTTTATATCTGCAAAATACTGCCACACCCCTCATGCTCCTCTCTGACCACTTACATTCACATTATTTTACAGTGGGACATCAGTGGTATCACCTGACCACTTACATTCACATTATTCTACACTGGGCCTTCAGTGGCATCACTTCACTATTATTAGTGTATGTACAAGGTACATTACTCAAGTCACATGCAGACCTCAAATAGTGAGATGTGTCAGTGTCACTGAATGTACCTGATCAGGGCCGGACTACCACATTTGGGGCCCTCTATTTTTTTTAGTAAAACATATTTTGGGGGGGATAACAGCTAACTTCCTGCATTTCAACACATTTTATCATGGGGCAGAGAGAAATAATATGTCATACCATTCTTCACATTTTGCCATTAGGCTGAGAGAAAATTATGCGGTTTTAAAGCTAATTTCCTGCAATTCTACAAGGGTTGTGGGCCCCCTGGAAGTTTGGGCCCCCAGGGCACATGCCTTGCGTGCCCGTTTGATTGTGGACCTGATAACAACATCCACTTGCCAAACATCTCTGGCTCCCTCTCAGAACCCAAAGATATCAACTTGACGCAACAAGTACATGGTCAGATATATATTTGGGCTTCTGGCTGTTCAACATGACACTTTGGACCTGGTTGGATGTTTAATCTAAACATTTTTTATCATTATTACATTATTGATGTTCAGTTAATGAATCATATTTATATGGTTATATTGATTGGAAATATGTTATCAATTCATAGAAGAAAGAGATTTTTTGGACTGTTATGAATGTACAAAGTTAAAGGGCCTTAGGTTCAGAGAGAAAGCGAGAGAGAGATAGAGTGTGAGAGAGATGCAGAGAGGCTAAAGAAGGGCTGTCAAACAATGCCGCTGAACAAAATATAAATGCAACAAGTGAAGTGTTGGTCCCATGTTTCATGAGCTGAAATGAAAGATCCCAGAAATGTTCCATATGCACACAAAGCTTATTTAATGCAGTATATCAAATTTTGTGCACAAATGTGTTTACATCCCTGTTAGTGAACATTTCGCCATGATAATCCATCAATCTGACAGGTGTGGCATATCTAGAAGCTGATTAAACAGCATGATCATTACACAGGTGCACCTTGAGCTTGGGACAATAAAAGGTCACTAAAATGTGCAATTTTGTCATACAACACAATGCCACAGATGTCTCAAGTTTAGAGGGAGCGTGCAATTGGCATGCTGACTACAGGAATGCCCACCAGAGCTGTTGCCAAATAATCAAATTTCTCTACCATAAGCCACCAACGTTGCTTTAGAGAATTTGACAGTGCATCCAATTGGCCTCACAACAGCAGACCACGTGTAACCACGCCAGCCCAAGACCTCCACATCCATTTTTATTCACCTGTGGGATCGTCTGAGACCAGCCACCCAGGCAGCTGATGAAACCGAGGAGTTTGTTTCTGTAATGAAGCCCTTTTGTTGGGAAAAGCTCATTCTGATTAGCTGTGCCTGGCTCCCAAGTGGTGGGCCTATGTGTGTGTGTATTTCTTTCTTTATTTTTTTACTATTTTCTACATTGTAGAATAATAGTGAAATCATCAACAATGAAATAACACATATGGAATCATGTACTAACCCCGTGTCAGCCTAGTGGTTACAGTGATGGGCCAGTAATTGAAAGGTTGCTGGATCGAATCCCTGAGCTAACAAAGTACAAATCTGTACTTTCGTCCCTGAACAAGGCTGTTCCCTGGTTGTTCTTTGACATGCCTAGTTAAATATTTTTTTGAAATTACTGTCCGAACTTTTGACTGGTACTGTGTGTGTGTATATATATATATATATTATATATTATTATATATATTATTATTATTATTATATATTATTATATATATTATTATAATATATATATATATATATATATATTATATATTATATATATGTGTGTATGTTTCATTGAAATATTGAAATGACTAAAACCAAATCGAAACTGTAGAAATATATAAATTGTTTGTGGGAAACCTACGGGTGTTTCGGTTTTAGGCTATGAAAGACAACCAGACAACCAGGCCAAATTCTCGCATTTTCTCGCGTTGGTGGAGGCCTGGAGCGTCACTAATTTTAAATTGCGCAGTGTTAGCGGAGGCGCATCTCTCGATTGAATTAGCTTTCTCTGCAAACCGACGAATATGGCAGATATTGTCCAGGAAATTATGGAACCCATTGAGGCTGAGACAGAGGGAACATCTCAGGATGGCACGAATGGCCTGAAAATGTAACTAAAATATCGTATTTTTCTGACAATCTGTGCTGCACTCACAGGCAAGATGGAGGCTAGCTAACGTTAGCCTAGCATTAAAGCTAGCATCAAACTAGCTATGGCTTGCTATCTAATTGCTACTTTGCTTGCTTGCTAGCTAACTTGTTGGTTATCGTCGTCTTCGTTGATCGTCAAATTTGTTTTTAGATTTGTGTAATATATCGTTATTTTACTAGGTAGTTATGCAGTTTTATCCATCCAACCATGTGTAGCTAGCTAACGTTAGTGCGTTTAACTCATATAATTATCATACTAGAGCGTACATGAACCGTTTGGCGGATAAAGGTCAGCCATTTTGGGCAGTGAGTTGGTCAACCATTGTTTGCCAGTACTGTGAAAAGACTGTAAATAATGAATTTGAGAAATGTATCCTTACTGTATGTTAGCCAGCTTTAGAGGAATGATTCCATATCTTTTTGTAATGCCAACATTCCATTCAGACAATGCAGTCAATCCACAGCCATAATCTGGTTGAAATCAGTTGATGATGGGATTTAGACAAGTTATCAATGCAACAAGTAACGTTACTAATATTGCTCTCCAAGAAAACAAACATTTAGACATTAAGGTCTGTTTTGTGTGTGTGTGTGTGTGTGTATATTATATATATATAATATTTTAATTAGTCTCTTTATACAGAACATTTGTATAAAACTAATATGAACAGTATAATATATGGCAATATTTTTAGTTTGACAATTATAATACAGCATTTCTGATATGTCACATGCCTTTTCTTTTACTATATAAAGTAAAATCTGGATTGTACCTCGACTGCCATCCATTCCTATTAGATTGGTTTGGATTTCTCCCTGACCAAAATGGCTGCAATTTTCATCCCATTGTGGGACTTTGAAGGTGTATAACATGGCCTCTCAGTAATTTAATAGGATTTATATGGTTTAGGTGCACAGTCCCTTAATGTAGATTTAGCTAGCGAAGAGTTAGTTGGCCAACAACAGACAGTTGGTAGTAATGTATTGCCCATGTAGAGCCGACAGTTTGAATGGAGTCAATTTGTAGTTGAATCAAGAGTTGCCTACAGTAACTTTCCTCTCCTCTCTGTGAAAAGTTGACTTTGTAGCTAACTAGCCGTTTGTGTCTATAAACCCATGTTAGTTAAGGGAGATTGAAGTTACATACACTTATGTGCACATCTTTGTTATTTGGCACATGGGTGAAATGACCATGCCATGTAGGTTTAGGTAACATTACCTATAACAGACAAGCTAGCAGCATCCATTAATACTGTCCTCTTCTGTTTTCTTCAGAGAGCCGGAAGAAGATGAGGTTCTTGGTGAAGATGTCCCTGCAGAAGAAGAGGACCTAGGCCTGGGTGATGATGAGGTCCTTGGAGATGAGGTCCTTGGTGATGATGATACCCCTCTCGATGGTGACCCCATCGATGACGCCCCTATCAATGATGCCGAAACCCTTGCAGATGACCCTAATGATGCCCCTGCAACCGCCCCAACCCAAAATACTAAGTCTGAGCTCAAAGAAAAGATGTCCGGAGGAGGCCGCAAAGGGAACCGCTTCCACCCCTACAAAGAGAAGCAGGTCACTGGAGACAAGAAGGGCGGAGGAGGGGGTCACAGGAACCGTGTGTTCATTAGCAATATCCCCTATGACACGAAGTGGCAGGCTATTAAAGATCTGATGAGAGAGAAAGGTAATCCATCCACACACAGGGCCATGCTTCTTCTCCCTATAGAGATGAGCCCTATTCTTTCCAGCTCAACAGGAGCTTTCTCAGTCCTCTTTGTGACCAGAACATAGACCTAGCCATATCTTCTCGTAGTTCCTTCTTTTGAGGCAACATGTTATTGTATTGCAGATATTATTAAGTCAGTAGAATAGACATTTCTGGATTTTTCATTTTTTACTCCTTGGTGGACACCAATTTAGCTTGGATTGAATTGAAATGTCTGTGCTTGTTAAAGTTGTTATGTAGTTAGCTACTATTGGTTTTATGATATTGACTTACAGCTCCAAAATGTAACCTCAGACAATTAGTAGTATTGACTACTTGATTCCGTTGAACCTGTGTTAAGGTGACAAATTATTGTTTTGTATGAATGAAACCATTGTCTTTCTGTGCACTGAACTATTGGGTCTTTAGCTCTTCACAAAGACTTTTTTCAAGGTGAAAAGGACACCTTTTAAACTGTAGTGACTTCTTGCTATGTTGACAGGAACCGTGTTGACCAAACTGTTCTTCTATACTGAAGTGTGATCTGAATTCCCAGGTTGACAGTAGTTGACTGACTGTGTGTCTGTCTCAGTCGAGCCCAGGAAGGCATTGGAAGGGGTTGTGTGGTGACTATTGGTCTGGGCTCACTGTTGACCAATCATGGGGAAGCATCGTAACGGCATAACCAAGGCAACGGCCTGCCCTGGAGCGAGAGTGGTGGTTCAACAGTCGACTGGTGATTTTAAATGCCTTTTGTTCTCTTGGTATTTTTCCTTTGTATGTCTCATGAAGTTGGTGAGGTTACATACGTGGAGCTCTTTAAGGATGCTGAAGGAAAGTCAAGGGTAAGTGATGTGGACCAACTCACTGCACGAGGTTTTAAATGCCCTCCACTGCAGTATATCTTTATTTACCAAGTGTTCTGTAAGGCACTGATCCAAGGGGTTATCCATGTATGTCTATGGGATGATATGTTGGTGGCTGTTAGCTAGAGCCTGTTATAGCCTAGTTGGCTGTAGAGTGATGGAGGATGTCTTCTTGTTGATTCTGGAACACTAACTTGAATTTATCTGAAACTTAGTACACCTTTGTTTTTAAGTTGTTGTAGTCTTCTCAATTGGTGTCAAAGTTTGGCAGTTGACCATTTCTCAAATGGATTTTGATGTCTTATTGATTGACATTTTACTTTTCGGTCTTCAAATTGTTACCTTTTTATTTGGATCAATGGCACAATTATCTCTTCATGAACAAACTAATTATTTCTAAAATATTGTAGATTTTGTATAAAGTAACTTTCTTCTTTCTCCAGCGGCTCACAGTAAAATCTCACCATCGTTTATTCATCTGTAATATTATGATGCAGCCAGGAATTTGCAAACAAGGTTGTGAATGTATTCAATTCAGCCATTTAATGTAATATGTAGTTTGAGAAACGGACTGTTTAGTATATACTCCTAAACAAACGTAGACACAGAACGGACATATTTGTAAGTATATCCTGAGTTATTTTTATTCCACTGAAGACGGTAAGGGTACCATGTCTCTACTGGGAACAAAAAAAACAAGTCTATAGCAAACCAAGTCAATGTCTTTAAAATTCACGTAACTTTTTACCTTGGATACAAGCAAAATACACCCCCACATCAAGGCCTGTTAGCTGGCCATTCAAGATGGATTATGTAATCCACTGATAGCATGATGTCAAATGTGTAATAATGATGTTAACTGTTGTCAGTCTAATCACTGTCTTTGTTCATTCCCTCCGTTATGGATCTGTGTCTCTGGATCCCCTGGTGTTATCTGTACAGGGATGTGGGTAAGGAACCAAACTTTACCTGTCTAACTTTGCAACGTGGTCTCAGTACATTTCGTATGATCCTGTACGTAAATCTGACACACTCCCTTTAATGATGTTTTACATTTCGTATGGTATGTGTTAATTTCATATGAAATGTTAGTTACAATTTTCATATGTTATGAATTGCAGTTTGTATTATGTTACGAATTTGCAATGTGTATATGTTACTAATTCCAATTTGTGGCCAATGCTAGCTAGGTTAAGGGTTAGGTTAACCTCTCTTGGATATGTAGGACGCTAGCCTCCCACCTGGCCAAAATCCAGTGAAAATGCAGTGCCAAATTCAAATAAATTACTATAAAAATGAAACTTCCATGAAATCACACATTCAATATACCAAATTAAAGCTACACTTGTTGTGAATCCAGCGACCGTGTCAGATTTCAAAAATACTTTACGGCGAAAGCAAACGATGCTATTATCTGAGGATAGCACCCCAGTAAACAAAGACAGACAAGCATTTTTCAACCATCCAGGTGTGACACAAAACACAGAAATAATGATATAATTCATGCCTTACCTTTGACGAGCTTCTTCTGTTGGCACTCCAATAGGTCCTATAAACATCACAAATGGTCCTTTTGTTCGATTAATTCCGTCTATATATATCCAAAATGTCCATTTATTTGGCACGTTTGATCCGGTTCCAACTCGCTCAATATGACTACAAAAGTTACCTGTAAGCTTTGTCCAAACATTTCAAACTACTTTTGTAATACAACTTTAGGTATTTTTTAACGTATAAAATTGAAGACGGGATGATCTGTGTTCAATACCGGAGGAAAACAAAGTGTAGCTAGCTTTCAGGTCACGCGCCTCTAACAAAGAGTACACTTCCCTCATTCTGAACAGTGTTACTTCTTCATTTCTCAAAGGAATACCTCAACCAATATCTACAGACTGACATCCGGTGGAAGCGATAGGAACTGCAAGAAGGTCCCTTAGAAATCTGGATTCCCAATGAAAACCCATTGAAAAGAGTGACCTCAAAAACAAAAGAAATCTGAATGATTTATCCTCGGGGTTTCGCTTGCCAAATAAGTTCTGTTATAGTCACATACATGATTCTAACAGTTTTAGAAACTTCTGTGTTTTCTATCCAAATCTATAATAATATGCGTATCTTAGCTTCTGAGTGTGAGTGGCAGGCAGTTTAATTTGGGCACGCTTTTCATCCAAAATTCCGACTGCTGCCCCCTATCCTAGAGAAGTTAACGGGTTAGGTTTAGCTAACATGCTAAGTAGCTAAAAAGTAGTAAGTAGTTGCTAAAGTTGTCCTTGAGATTCGAACATGCAACCTTTGGGTTGCTAGACGTTATATATCCACCCCAACCAACCACCATTTAGTTTTTTGCCTTAAGTAAACTTCTGTTTCATGTAAAAAGTGTCAAGTCATACTCATTTCAGTGTCCTGGATTTACTTATATGTTAAGTCTAGTCTGAGACCAGGCGGACACGGGGTGCTTCTCAAATGACACCCTATTCCTAGGGCCCTATCCAATCTGTATGAATTATATTGCGTGGCTCTGTTTTGCTTCTCCCCAAATTCCGTTTTCTCCGTTTTTGTTTGTCCAAGTTTCAGTTTATTCAGGTTTTTGCTCAATGCTTAAACTACCTCAGGAGGCCAATTTTGAGGCCTGGGGAAAACACTTCAATGTCAATTATTTTGGTATACACCGCACCTAGCAATTGGCTTTTATTTTGCTTTGTTTTTGTAGTGTATGTGATGGAAGTGTTTGCCAAACAGATACCCACTGGATTTATGCAAATCATTATAGTAGTGAACATTTAGTGTAGAAGGTTTTTGGGTGAGCCTTTCCATCTACCAGAAGAGTTTATTAGCATTGTCGCAAACGGCTACATAAAGGGGGAGCTGCACGCACAGGTGTGGGGAATTCTTGTTGCCTCTTCAGAAAGTTGCAGGAAATAAGAATCATTGACGCATTCTGTTAATGTCTTATGATAAACTTGGGCAAATTAATACTTTTAGCCTAGTCGTTAGAGCATTGGACTAGTAACCGGAAGGTTGCAAGTTCAAACCCCTGAGCTGACAAGGTACAAATCTGTCGTTCTGCCCCTGAACAGGCTGTTAACCCACTGTTCCTAGGCCGTTATTGAAAATAAGAATTTGTTCTTAACTGACTTGCCTAGTTAAATAAAGGTAAAATGAATGTTAAAAAAGTTCAATACATTTTTGAATTTTATTGTCTCGATTCTGTGGTACCGTCCTCGTGTAGGGCCCTATATTCTCCATTCAGTACACTACTTTTGACCAGAGTCACATGGGGCGGCTAATAGGGTTCTGGTCAAAAGTAGTGTACTATAACATGGGGAATCGGGTCTATTTCAGACACACCTTAAGTTCATGAGGCATTGTTATGCATGTCTTCATCCACTGACTGTCTGTCCTGCAGTGTTGTGGAGTTCAAAGATGAGGAGTTTGTGAAGAAGGCCATAGAAGTCATGAACAAATATGATCTGAATGGAAGACCCCTCAATATCATGGCGGTAAGGACCTGTTCTCACTCTAGGCACCACACGGTGATGAGAGATTAAATTTAGTGGTGTGCTAAATCTGCACTTTAATCCAGCCTGCTGGAAATGTGGTTACATTAACATGGTTTGTAACTGTAATCACTGAGAACTAGGCCTAGTTAACGTCAAAGTTTAGAGTTGTATTATAGGTCAGAGGTCAAAGGATGGGGCCATAGGTGTTTAACCCCTTGTTTCCCTGCTCCAGAACCCTGATGTGGACGGCTAAAGCTCAAGAGTTGAAGTAATAGGTCAAAGTTTAGGGGTTATCTGTTTCCCTCTTTCAGGATCCTGATGGTGAGCGTGCTCGGCGTGTGCTGCAGCGTACAGGGGGGATGTACCCTGGAGGGGGAGGCAGGGGGCAGGAGGGGGGACCGGGTGGTGTAGGTGTACCCCCTTCCATCGCTAACAACCCCAACGTCCCCCATGAAGTCATCAGCTCTCTACGGGTTGGACGCCTAGGGACTACTGTGTTCGTAGCCAACGTGAGGACAAGCATACACACTCTGATGTCTGTCTCACTTCTCTGTGCCTTTGTCTCTGACCATCTCCCCTCACTAGATTTATATCTGCTGTATTGAAGTACCAAGTTAACCTACCAATATTCCGGTTTACCAATTGAAGACAACTTGAGCGGTGCACTCTAAATCTCAAGTCCAACTATGTCTTCCTAGAACTTGAAGTTCCATGTTGACCATGTTAGTTTCACTGTTCTCTATGCTATTGCTAACTCGGTCTTCTCCTGTCTGTTTAGATGTGTTGTGTGGTAAGTTGTTTCTATGCTAACCCGGTCCTTCCCCTCTGCGGTCTCCTCCCAGCTGGACTTTAAGGTGGGCTGGAAGAAGCTGAAGGAGGTGTTTGGTATGGCAGGAACAGTGAAGAGGGCTGACGTGAAGGAGGATAAGGATGGGAAGAGCAGAGGGATGGGGACTGTTACCTTCGAACAGGCCCTGGAGGCTGTACAGGCTATCTGTATCCTTTATATACTACCACAGAACACACCCACCTTCCAACAGGCTGCAGATTCTATCTGCATCTTTATATATTATATACTACCACAGAACACACACACCTTCCAACAGGCTGCAGATTACATCTGTATCTTTATATATTATATACTACCACAGAACACACACACCTTCCAACAGGCTGCAGATTACATCTGTATCTTTATATATTATATACTATGTTTCACTGTTAGTTTAGGAAGCATGTGCCAATTTTATTTTTATTGTTGGCATTCTTAACTCTGTTCTCTAGCCATGTTCAACGGCCAAATGCTGTTTGACAGACAGATGCATGTTAAGATGGTACGTGTGCTTTGTTATTTGCATGTTTCTGATTTCTAAACACTGTACACAGTTAATGTGTGTGGAAGGTCATAGAGGTCATTGGGGTGGCAGGTAGCCTAGTGGTTTGAGCGTTGGACTTGTAACCGAAAGGTTGCAAGATCGAATCCCCAAACTGACACGGTAAAAATCTGTCATTCTGCCCCTGAACAAGGCAGTTAACCCACTGTTCCCCAGTAGGCCGTCATTGAAAATAAGAATGAGTTCTTACCTGACTTGCCTAGTTAAATAAAATAGAGGCTGTTACATGTTGGTGTGGTAATATGTTGTGTGAGAACCACCCCTTGATATGTTGTTTCTGTGTGTTTCAGGACGACAAGTCTATGCCAGCTGATGATTTCCACCCGGTGGAGAAAGCTCCTCAGTTACCACGTAAGTACACATCCTGTCCCTTTCTGACTATCTCTAGAAAACACCTACATGTTAGAATGACTTCAGCATTATCTCTATCAGAAATGGGTCGTGTTGTCAGCTAGTTGGCTCAGTGTTCTGTTCTCCAGTGAACCAAGGCATTACATAAGGGATGTTATGTTTGTGTGGTCAAACAAACTCCAACTCTCTGTGTCCTCTGTGTGTAGGGGGTCTGGGAGGGATTGGGATGGGCCTGGGACCAGGAGGACAACCTATCAATGCCAACCGGCTGAGTGGTGGAGGAGGAATGGGCAACATGGGCCCTGCAGGTCAGTACTGACCCCTAACCTCGCCATAGTACTCCAGCAAACACACTGTTAATATTTAAACCACACACACAGACTGCAGGTCAATGGAGGAGCCAGTCGGTTCATACATACGATAATTATCGGTTGTGAAGAGTAGCTGTATGTTTTAAACCCTCTGTCTGTTGTTCCTGTACCTTCTCCAAGCACTTACATCACATACTGACGCCCCCCTTTTGACCACTGACGCCCCCCTTTTGACCACTGACGCCCCCCTTTCGACCACTGACGCCCGCACCCCCGACCACTGAAATGGGTGGAAAGTTGTCTAGAGGTCATGTAGAATAAGCTTTAGTACAAAACAAATCCATGTGAGATGTGAAGTGTGTGATTCTGTCTGTCAGGGATGGAGGGAGGACCTGGGTATGGAGGGATGAGCAGACTAGGAGGTAAGGTCCTAGATAATAGATCTCTACTGATTCACTTTGTTACATGACTGGACAACACATGGGTTGTTGTGACTATCCATTAATATAATACTGTGTGTTTCCTGGAGGGTTCGGTGGCATGGACAGCATGGGGGGATTCGGAGCCAGAGACATGGGACGGATGGGAGGTAAGGGGACACACATCTCGGGCTGGGAATTGCCAGGGACCTTACGATGCGATATTATACCGATACTTAGGTGCCAATACTATCTTATGTAGATATCACAATTCTATATACAGTGGGGCAAAAAAGAATTTAGTCAGCCACCAATTGTGCAAGTTCTCCCACGTAAAAAGATGAGGCCTGTAATTTTCATCATAGGTACACTTCAACTATGACAGACAAAATGAGAAAAAATCCAGAAAATCACATTGTAGGATTTTTAATGAATTTATTTGCAAATTATGGTGGAAAATAAGTATTTGGTCACCTACAAACAAGCAAGATTTCTGGCTCTCACAGACCTGTAACTTCTTCTTTAAGAAGAAGTCCTCCACCTGTAACCTCTTGGTGTTAGGGGGCAGTATTTTCATTTTTGGGGAAAATTTTTTCCTGTTTTAAACGGGATATTTTGTCAGGAAAAGATGCTAGAATATGCATATAATTGACAGCTTTGGATAGAAAACACTCTAACGTTTCCAAAACTGTAAAGATATTGTCTGTGAGTATAACAGAACTGATGTTGCAGGCGAAATCCTGGGAAAAATCCAATCCGGAAGTGCCCCAGGTTTTGAAAGCACTGCGTTCCAATGACTCACTATTCAGCTGTGAATGTCCCATCAACGAGCTTACGCTTTCTACGTATTCCCCAAGGTGTCTACAGCATTGTGACGTAGTTTTACGATTTCTGTTGAAGAATAGCCATAGGCGGCCACATTGCGTAAGTGGTCACATGGTGGCGCCGAGAGAGATTCTCGCGTAAAATACAGAGGTAGCCATTATTCCAATCGGTCCTAGTGAAAAACGAATTGTCCCGAAGGATATATTATCGAATAGATATTAGAAAAACACCTTGAGGGTCGATTCTAAACAACGTTTGCCATGTTTCTGTCGATATTATGGAGCTAATTTGGAATATTTTTCGGCGTTGTGGTGACCGTAATTTCTTGGCAATTTCTCAGCCAAACGTGAAGAACAAACGGAGCTATTTCGCCTACAAAAATAATATTTTGGGAAAAAATGAACTTTCGCTGTCTACCTGGGAGTCTCGTGAGTGAAAACATCCGAAGTTCATCAAAGGTAAACTATTTAATTTGATTGCTTTTCTGATTTCCGTGACAAGGTTGCCTGCTGCTAGCAAGGCATAATGCTATGCTAGGCTATGATAAACTTACACATGCTTGTCTAGCGTTGGCTGTAAAGCATATTTTGAAAATCTGAGATGACAGTGTGATTAACAAAAGGCTAAGCTGTGTTCCAATATATTTCACCAACCTGCACCAGGCTGGGAAGACTGAATCTGCAGTAGTTAAGCAGCTTGGTTTGAATAAATCAACTGTGGGAGCAATTATTAGGAAATGGAAGACATACAAGACCACTGATAATCTCCCTCGATCTGGGGCTCCACGCAAGATTTCACCCCGTGGGGTCAAAATGATCACAAGAACGGTGAGCAAAAATCCCAGAACCACATGGGGGGGACCTAGTGAATGACCTGCAGAGAGCTGGGACCAAAGTAACAAAGCCTACCATCAGTAACACTACGCTGCCAGGGACTCAAATCCTGCAGTGCCAGACGTGTCCCCCTGCTTAAGCCAGTACATGTTCAGGCCCGTCTGAAGTTTGCTAAAGAGCATTTGGATGATCCAGAAGAAGATTGGGAGAAGGTCAGATGAAACACAACTCGTTGTGTTTGGAGAACAAAGAATGCTGAGTTGCATCCAAAGAACACCATACCTACTGTGAAGCATGGGGGTGGAAACATGCTTTGGGGCTGTTTTCTGCAAAGGGACCAGGACGACTGATCCGTTTAAAGGAAAGAATGAATGGGGCCATGTATCGTGAGATTTTGAGTGAAAACCTCCTTCCATCAGCAAGGGCATTGAAGATGAAACGTGGCTGGGCAACACTGCCCGGGCAACGAAGGAGTGGCTTCGTAAGAAGCATTTCAAGGTCCTGGAGTGACCTAGCCAGTCTCCAGATCTCAACCCCATAGAAAATCTTTGGAGGGAGTTGAAAGTCCGTGTTGCCCAGCAACAGCCCCAAAACATCACTGCTCTAGAGGAGATCTGCATGGAGGAATGGGCCAAAATACCAGCAACAGTGTGTGAAAACGTTGTTTTCTTACAGAAAACGTTTGACCTCTGTCATTGCCGACAAAGGGTACATAACAAAGTATTGAGAAACTTTTTTGTTTTTGACCAAATACTTATTTTACACCATAATTTGCAAATAAATTCATAAAAAATCCTACAATGTGATTTTCTGGATTTTTTTCTAATTTTGTCTGTCATAGTTGAAGTGTACCTATGATGAAAATTACAGGCCTCATCTTTTTAAGTGGGAGAACTTGCACAATTGGTGTCTGACAATACTTTTTTGCCCCACTGTATGCATTGTGATTCGATACTGGGATTTGATGTTACAAAACATATTGCTCATTATCAATATAATATCATCCAAAATAATATTGCTATGTAACTATAGGACCCCCCCACCCATCACCACTAAGGACAAAATAATTGTCTCAAACTGTTTAAATGCTCCTGAAGTTTAATGTGAACTTTCCACTGAGTATATTTCTGACTGTGCCATCGTCCTCTCTCTCTCCTTCACTTCCCCCTCTCCAGACATGTCCTACCGCTCAGGGGGGATGGGTGGAGGGATGGACAGAGACTTTGGTCGCAGTGACATGTCCATGAGCAGAGGCTTCGGAGACTCCTTTGGAGGAATGGGTGAGTAGTTTACACCCTCCCTCACTTTCTCTCTCACTCTTTCTCTCACACACACCTGTCACTGTCTGTCATCATAGGTATAATCCATTCCATAGTCCTCATATATCCATCCACTAACAGCATGGTCTGTGGTGGGCATTATACTGGGCATGTAGCAGCTTGGAACTGGAACCTGCAGGTAGACTGTACTAAGAGCTGAATCACAACTCCTGTATGGATAACACCACACTGGTCAAGTTAGCATTCAGCCCTGTGGCTCCAACATGTTACTGACAGATGTTTGTGTGCTGTAACTTGTTTGTGTTGTGATGTGCTGATAGGTTGTGCTAACGTGTGTGTGTGATGCCGTGCGTTCTCTTCATCAGGAGGAGGTTACGGAGGAGACATGAGCAGTTTTGGCATGGGGCCCATTGGGGGAGGATTAGGTACACCGAACATTACATTAACATCTCTCACTGTCTGTTAGCACACCCATTTCATACTGCCAATGTTTCACTGTGCTTGACCTTGATTTGATGTGTGGGAGTGCTGGGCTGGAACTAAAGCCTGCACAACCCCTGAATACCATTACGGTAGGGATTCTGATCTGCGGTGCTCACTCATATTCCCTGTGTCCTCTACAAGGTGGCTTGGGCAGCCGGTCCATGGAGCGGATGGGCTCTGGCTATGACCGTATGGGGGGGGGCATGGCCATGAGCCGAGGGTTCGGGGGCTACGGAGGAGGAGCCATGTCTGACAGAGCCAAGGGAGGATGTCAGATCTTTGTCAGAAATGTATGTTTTCTAAATAAATACTGTATAAATGTGCATTATGACGTGATGTGCATACACCCCTTTTTAAGCACATTAAAGCACCTAACACATGTTTAATAAGGCTGATCAAATCCACTATATGTACTGCTGGGTATTTACATCAAGGACACAAATTAAGTAGCATGAATTGGAAGCACTTGTAGACAGAGTAGGCGTCATCTAGCTCTGTGAAAATGCCCCCTAAAGTAGTTAGAATTGTATGCCCCTGTGTTCTAATGTCCTGTGTTGTGTTGTAGCTGTCCTATGACCTGACCTGGCAGAAACTGAAGGAGAAGTTCAGTGTCTGTGGTAAGCCTCTTCAATCAGTCTACTGTACTCAGTAACCTGCAGATGGATTGAATGTAGCTTTGATCTGCAGTAATGAAATGGCTTTAGCAGTGTCAGTGCTTAAACACTGTCTACTGCTCTTTCTTCTCTCTCATCACCCCTTTCTTACTCCCTCTCCAGGCCAGGTGATGTTTGCAGAGATTAAGATGGAGGGAGGAAAGTCTAAGGGCTGTGGTACGGTCAGGTTTGACTCCCCAGAGAGCGCTAACCAGGCCTGCAGGATGATGAACGGAACCAAGATCAGCGGTCGCGAGGTTGACGTCCGCATCGACCGCAACGCCTAGAGTCACACACATACACGGTTACGACAACTGCGCGTTCCATCTCCAACTGCTTTTGTTTTGTTTTAAAAACACATTTTCCACGTATCCGCGTTTCCATGACTATTGGATGTGTATAAGGTCTGTTTTTCTTTTAATCTTACGTAGTTTTTTTCTGGTAAGCCCTTTTCTTTTTGTGGGTCATACGTTTATTTGAATGAATAAACATTTTAATTTTTCAACTTTGTTGTAAATGTTACTGTGGGATCAAAGGCTACTGGCTAGTTCATAGAAGGCCTGTGTGGGTGTGTTTAATTGAATACAAAGGTTAATTCGAGGTAAAACCCCATAAATAAAATGTCCTCTGGAGCCAAAATATCACCAACTAAAGACCTTTTCTACACCGGAGGGAACCAGATCACAATGCTGTAGGACAATCATGTAGTGAAGTTCACTGATATGACTCACGTTGACAAAATGTGTGAAACTAGTGTCCATAAATGTTTAGTTTGCTCGTATCATAGTATTGTAATGTAATAGGATCTTTGGTTACTATACACTGGGAGTCTTAAACCAGCTCTGCTAGCTGGAACTGGGCACCAACTGAAATTGTGTTCATAACAAGTGGACAACTGAATGGATACTTTGCCTTCATCTTCATCTTAAACAGTTTCAGGCGCCGTCTCTGTCCTGACAGTCAAGACCAGTGGAAACTTTTGGGTTTCTTCTCATTACGAGCGTGTCCTCACTCTCCTTACTGTTGAGCAACACAGGCTGCTTGTAAACGCTTATCTGTTCTGCCTGGACAATAGCCCCTTCCCTCCCTCATTCACCTTCCTCATTCACCAGCATTGAGTAATGACAGGTTATCCATTATATTGACCAGACTAGTGACTGCTTTAACAATGAAATATGTCTTTAAAAATGGAATGCAGTTGGGAGGAGGCAAGCTCAGGTGGGAACATTCTAGCCATTGAGAGGGCAGAAACACTTGTGAACAGGCACAACTCTTATATAAAGTTGCTGGGAAGTCATGTGTCCTTATATCAGTACACTCATAACCTAAGCATTGTGAAATTACTATTTGATCAAATTAACCTCATGTAGCAAGAAGACCATTCCATTTTTCTGTTGACCAAATATCACAAACCTCCATACAGAAACTTGGCTTGTGTGAAAAAACCTGCTGGTGACAGATTTTTGGCCCAGTTATCCCTCTCGCTTTGCCTCTTCCTCTCTGGTAATGACCAGATAAGGTCAGAGGAGTCCAATAGAATATTACAAAGCAGCTTTATTTCCCTGAGTTAGAGGTCAAGAGGTGAAAGGCAGTGTTGCTGGGTCATTCTCACAGGTAGTATGGAGTCTGCGTGGGGCTGCATCTCAAATCACACCCTGCACCCGTCAAACTCAACTCTGGACATTGAAGCCAGTTCCACTGCATTTGATCTAAACAGGAAATGATTTTGGCATGGCTGTAGTTAATCAGGTAGAACAGAAAAGCAGCAGGCTCCAGACCTCATAGGGTCAGAGTTGAGTACCCCTACCCTACATTTATTTACACTTCTGTTGGCCAGAGACCTACGTTGGGGAAAGGTGTCATTTGAGATGTAGCCTTAATCTTGTATCCTGGTCTTGGCACCCAGTCCTGGGCCTGTATTCATAAAGTGTGTCAGTAGGAGTGTTGTTTAGATCAGCGGTATTCAAACTTTTTCAGTGGGGACCACATTTTTTTCACCATTTCTCGCGACTCCACCAATACATCAGCAAATAACCTTCCGTTCATTGTATTTTCATCTATTATCGAAAAAAAAAAACAATAAATAAATTTACTCAATACAATTTTATTTTTCTCATACAATAATTTGTACTGTTATTTTTTGTAAAAAAAAAAAAGTATTTGAATTTGGTGATCCAACACTCCTAATCTGTCCACAAACCCAACTGCTAGTGGGGTTGTGACCCGACTTCGAATTCCACTGATTTAGATCATAATGAATAAGAGGACCTGGACAGGGTGGACCTGATCCTATATCAGTACTCTGTGAATATGTGCCCTGTATCTGGGTTCTGTATAAATGGTCTGAGTGTCAAAGAGGTTGGTTCTGGGTGGTCTGGTTCTGGGGAGGGCTGCAGTGTGGACTCCATCGCTGCCACTCAGCCACTACACAGTCTGATGAGTGCGGCCTGCAGCAGCGCTGTGTGTGTGCTACCGTGTGTGTTGTTGTACATCTCTGTGTGTTTATCAGTGTATCAGTCGCCGCACAGTCTGACAGGGTTGTTCCCTATGATGCCCAGTTCGTAGAGGATGGCCAGAGTGGCAAAAACAGCATAGCAGAACAGAGAGACGATCCCCAGCTTCCAGTCCAGCTTCCAGCCGTTTATATGGACCGCCATGAAGAGAAAGACGATGGAGAGGAGGAGGGTGGCGGAGATGAAAACCAGACCGGTGCTGTTGACCTCCACAGGGTTGACCGTGTCCACAAACACTGTCTTAATGAACCAGGGAAGACCCAGACACAGCATGTCAAAAACATTAGAACCCACGATGTTGGACATGGCCATATCGGCTTTACCTGGAACAGAGCAGGAGAGAGGGGTGGGGAGGAGGAGCGAGAGGGGAGAGAGAGGAGGAGGAGAGAGGGGAGGAGAGAGGATGAGAGAGGAGGAGCGAGGGGAGGTGCGGGGGGAAGTGAGAGAGGGGAGGAGATGGAGCGAGGGGCGAAGAGAGAGGAGAGAGGAGGAGAGAGATGACATATTACACTATGTTGTACATGTCTGTTTTACCTTCACTACATGACCAAAAGTATGTGGACACCTGCTTGTCAGGCATTAATATGGAGTTGGTCCCCCCTTTGCTGCTACAACAGCCTCCACTCTTCTGGGAAGGCTTTCCACTAGATGTTGGAACATTGCTGCAGGGACTTGCTTCCATTCAACAACAAGCATTTATGAGGTTGGACACTGATGTTGAGCAATTAGGCTTGGCTCGCAGTCGGCATTCCAATTCATCCCAAAGGTGTTCTATTGGGTTGAGGTCAGGGCTCTGTGCAGGCCAGTCAGGTTCTTCCACACTGATCTTGACCAACCATTTCTGTATGGACCTCTCTTTGTGCATGGGCCATTGTCACGATGAAACAGGAAAGTGCCTTCCACAACCTGTTGCCACAAAGTTGGAAGCACAGAATCGTCTAGAATGTCATTGTATGCTGTAGCGTTACGATTTCCTTTCACTGGAACTAAGGGGCCCGAACCATGAAAAACAGCCCAGACCATTATTCTTCCTCCACCAAACTTTACAGTTGACACTTTGCATTCTGGCAGGTAGCGTTCTCCTGGCATCCGCCAAACCCAGATTTGTCCGTCAGACTGCTATCTGATGAAGCGTAATTCATCACTCCAGAGAACTCGTTTCCACTGCTCCAGAGTCCAATTGTGACGAGCTTTACACCACTCCAGCCGACGCTTGGCATTACGCATGGTGATCTTAGGCTTGTGTGCAGCTGCTCGGCCATGGAAACCCATTTCATGAAGCTCCGGACGAACAGTTATTGTGCTGACGTTGCTTCCAGAGGCAGTTTGGAACTAGGTAGTGAGTGTTGTAACTGAGGACAGACAATTTTTACTAGGTGCTTCAGCACTCGGCGGTCCAGTTCTGTGAGCTCATGTGGCCCACCACATCGTGGCTGAGCCGTTGTTGCTCATAGACATTCCACTTCACAATAATAGCACTTACAGTTGACCAGGGCAGCTCTAACAGGGCAGAAATTTGACTAACTGACTTGTTGCCATGTTGAAAGTCATTGAGCTCTTTAATAGGGGCCATTTACTGCCAATGTTTGTCTATGGAGATTACATGGCGGTGTGCTCGATTTTATACACCTGTCAGCAACGGGGTGTCCACATACTTTTGTGTATATAGTGTAAGAGAGAGATTGGACTTAAGTATGACTTGGACGATTATGATAAGGGGGACATCTAGTGGAATAATTAGCAGCTGTGGGCTCCATTTCGCCCTGAAGTAATATGTCTCTATGTATCTACTGACCTAGAAAAGAGATGTATCTCAGGGGGACTAAAGGTCAGAAAGGATCAGAAATGAAGCTACAGTAGTAATTACCTTCTCTGGCAACCATGACACTAGCCACTGTGTCTGGTATACTGGTCCCTGCAGCTAACAGAGTCAGGCCCATCACTGTGTCTGGGATACCCAGAGTCTCTCCTGTTACACACAACACAGAAAACATACAGTCAGATACACAGGACATAAAGTCAGGCCCATCATTGTGTCTGGGATACCCAGAGTCTCTCCTGTTACATCTCAGACATACCACAGGGTCAGATAGAACACAACACAGGGTCAGATACAAAACAACACTGGGTCAGATAGAATACAACACTGGGTCAGATAGAACACAACACTGGGTCAGATAGAACACAACACTGGGTCAGATACAACACAACACAGGGTCAGATAGAACACAACACAGGGTCAGATAGAACACAACAAAGGGTCAGATAGAACACAACACAGGATACAGGTAGATAAAACACACAGGATACAGGTATATAAAACACACAGGATAGAGGTAGATAAAACACACAAGATACAGGTATATAAAACACACAGGATGCAGGTAGAGATAACACACACAGGATACAGGTAGATAAAACACACAGGATACAGGTATATAAAACACACAGGATACAGGTAGATAAAACACACAGGATACAGGTAGATAAAACACACAGGATACAGGTATATAAAACACACAGGATACAGGTAGATAAAACACACAGGACACGGGTAGATAAAACACAGGAAACACAATAAGAAAGGCTTCAGGTAGACATAACACACAGGATACAGGTAGATAAAACACACAGGATACAGGTAGATAAAACACACAGGATACAGGTAGATAAAACACACAGGATACAGGTATATAAAACACACAGGATACAGGTATATAAAACACAGGATACAGGTATATAAAACACAGGATACAGGTAAATAAAACACACAGGATACAGGTAGATAAAACACAGGATACAGGTATATAAAACACACAGGATACAGGTAGATAAAACACAGGATACAGGTATATAAAACACAGGATACAGGTAGATAAAACACACAGGATACAGGTAGATAAAACACAGGATACAGGTATATAAAACACACAGGATACAGGTAGATAAAACACACAGGATACAGGTAGATAAAACACACAGGATACAGGTAGATAAAACACACAGGATACAGGTGGATAAAACACACAGGATACAGGTAGAGAAAACACAGGAAACACAATAAGAAAGGCTTCAGGTAGACATAACACACAGGATACAGGTATATATAACACAGGATACAGGTAGATAAAACACAGGAAACACAATAAGAAAGGCTTCAGGTAGACATAACACACAGGATACAGGTATATATAACACAGGATACAGGTAGATAAAACACAGGAAACACAATAAGAAAGGCTTCAGGTAGACATAACACACAGGATACAGGTAGATAAAACACACAGGATACAGGTAGATAAAACACAGGAAACACAATAAGAAAGGCTTCAGGTAGACATAACACACAGGATACAGGTAGATAAAACACACAGGATACAGGTAGATAAAACACAGGATACAGGTATATAAAACACACAGGATACAGGTAGATAAAACACACAGGATACAGGTATATAA
>NC_048590.1:40814440-40879440 GCF_013265735.2 Oncorhynchus mykiss
AATGTGTTTAATGTGTTTAATGTGTTTAATGTGTTTAAGTGTACCTGCGTCTGTGTTTAATGTGTTTAAGTGTGTCTGCGTCTGTGTTTAATGTGTTTAAGTGTGTCTGTGTCTGTGTTTAATGTGTTTAAGTGTGTCTGCGTCTGTGTTTAATGTGTTTAAGTGTACCTGCGTCTGTGTTTAATGTGTTTAAGTGTGTCTGCGTCTGTGTTTAATGTGTTTAAGTGTGTCTGCGTCTGTGTTTAATGTGTTTAAGTGTGTCTGCGTCTGTGTTTAATGTGTTTAAGTGTGTCTGCGTCTGTGTTTAATGTGTTTAAGTGTGTCTGCGTCTGTGTTTAATGTGTTTAAGTGTGTCTGCGTCTGTGTTTAATGTGTTTAAGTGTACCTGCGTCTGTGTTTAATGTGTTTAAGTGTACCTGCGTCTGTGTTTAATGTGTTTAAGTGTACCTGCGTCTGTGTTTAATGTGTTTAAGTGTGTCTGCGTCTGTGTTTAATGTGTTTAAGTGTGTCTGCGTCTGTGTTTAATGTGTTTAAGTGTGTCTGCGTCTGTGTTTAATGTGTTTAATGTGTTTAAGTGTGTCTGCGTCTGTGTTTAATGTGTTTAAGTGTGTCTGCGTCTGTGTTTAATGTGTTTAAGTGTGTCTGCGTCTGTGTTTAATGTGTTTAATGTGTTTAAGTGTGTCTGCGTCTGTGTTTAATGTGTTTAATGTGTTTAAGTGTGTCTGCGTCTGTGTTTAATGTGTTTAATGTGTTTAAGTGTACCTGCGTCTGTGTTTAATGTGTTTAATGTGTTTAAGTGTGTCTGCGTCTGTGTTTAATGTGTTTAAGTGTGTCTGCGTCTGTGTTTAATGTGTTTAAGTGTACCTGCGTCTGTGTTTAATGTGTTTGTGTGTCTGCGTCTGTGTTTAATGTGTTTAAGTGTGTCTGCGTCTGTGTTTAATGTGTTTAATGTGTTTAAGTGTACCTGCGTCTGTGTTTAATGTGTTTAAGTGTGTCTGCGTCTGTGTTTAATGTGTTTAATGTGTTTAAGTGTGTCTGCGTCTGTGTTTAATGTGTTTAAGTGTGTCTGCGTCTGTGTTTAATGTGTTTAAGTGTACCTGCGTCTGTGTTTAATGTGTTTAAGTGTGTCTGCGTCTGTGTTTAATGTGTTTAAGTGTGTCTGCGTCTGTGTTTAATGTGTTTAAGTGTGTCTGCGTCTGTGTTTAATGTGTTTAAGTGTACCTGCGTCTGTGTTTAATGTGTTTAAGTGTACCTGCGTCTGTGTTTAATGTGTTTAAGTGTGTCTGCGTCTGTGTTTAATGTGTTTAAGTGTGTCTGCGTCTGTGTTTAATGTGTTTAAGTGTGTCTGCGTCTGTGTTTAATGTGTTTAAGTGTGTCTGCGTCTGTGTTTAATGTGTTTAAGTGTGTCTGCGTCTGTGTTTAATGTGTTTAATGTGTTTAAGTGTGTCTGCGTCTGTGTTTAATGTGTTTAAGTGTGTCTGCGTCTGTGTTTAATGTGTTTAATGTGTTTAAGTGTGTCTGCGTCTGTGTTTAATGTGTTTAAGTGTACCTGCGTCTGTGTTTAATGTGTTTAAGTGTGTCTGCGTCTGTGTTTAATGTGTTTAAGTGTACCTGCGTCTGTGTTTAATGTGTTTAAGTGTACCTGCGTCTGTGTTTAATGTGTTTAAGTGTGTCTGCGTCTGTGTTTAATGTGTTTAAGTGTGTCTGCGTCTGTGTTTAATGTGTTTAAGTGTACCTGCGTCTGTGTTTAATGTGTTTGTGTGTCTGCGTCTGTGTTTAATGTGTTTAAGTGTGTCTGCGTCTGTGTTTAATGTGTTTAAGTGTGTCTGCGTCTGTGTTTAATGTGTTTAAGTGTGTCTGCGTCTGTGTTTAATGTGTTTAAGTGTGTCTGCGTCTGTGTTTAATGTGTTTAATGTGTTTAAGTGTGTCTGCGTCTGTGTTTAATGTGTTTAAGTGTGTCTGCGTCTGTGTTTAATGTGTTTAAGTGTGTCTGCGTCTGTGTTTAATGTGTTTAAGTGTACCTGCGTCTGTGTTTAATGTGTTTAAGTGTGTCTGCGTCTGTGTTTAATGTGTTTAATGTGTTTAAGTGTACCTGCGTCTGTGTTTAATGTGTTTAAGTGTGTCTGCGTCTGTGTTTAATGTGTTTAAGTGTACCTGCGTCTGTGTTTAATGTGTTTAAGTGTACCTGCGTCTGTGTTTAATGTGTTTAAGTGTGTCTGCGTCTGTGTTTAATGTGTTTAAGTGTGTCTGCGTCTGTGTTTAATGTGTTTAAGTGTGTCTGCGTCTGTGTTTAATGTGTTTAAGTGTGTCTGCGTCTGTGTTTAATGTGTTTAAGTGTACCTGCGTCTGTGTTTAATGTGTTTGTGTGTCTGCGTCTGTGTTTAATGTGTTTAAGTGTGTCTGCGTCTGTGTTTAATGTGTTTAAGTGTGTCTGCGTCTGTGTTTAATGTGTTTAATGTGTTTAAGTGTGTCTGCGTCTGTGTTTAATGTGTTTAATGTGTTTAAGTGTGTCTGCGTCTGTGTTTAATGTGTTTAAGTGTGTCTGCGTCTGTGTTTAATGTGTTTAAGTGTACCTGCGTCTGTGTTTAATGTGTTTAATGTGTTTAAGTGTGTCTGCGTCTGTGTTTAATGTGTTTAAGTGTGTCTGCGTCTGTGTTTAATGTGTTTGTGTGTCTGCGTCTGTGTTTAATGTGTTTAAGTGTGTCTGCGTCTGTGTTTAATGTGTTTAAGTGTACCTGCGTCTGTGTTTAATGTGTTTAAGTGTACCTGCGTCTGTGTTTAATGTGTTTAAGTGTACCTGCGTCTGTGTTTAATGTGTTTAAGTGTGTCTGTGTCTGTGTTTAATGTGTTTAAGTGTACCTGCGTCTGTGTTTAATGTGTTTAAGTGTACCTGCGTCTGTGTTTAATGTGTTTAAGTGTACCTGCGTCTGTGTTTAATGTGTTTAAGTGTACCTGCGTCTGTGTTTAATGTGTTTAAGTGAACCTGCGTCTGTGTTTAATGTGTTTAAGTGTACCTGCGTCTGTGTTTAATGTGTTTAAGTGTGTCTGCGTCTGTGTTTAATGTGTTTAAGTGTGTCTGCGTCTGTGTTTAATGTGTTTAAGTGTGTCTGCGTCTGTGTTTAATGTGTTTAATGTGTTTAAGTGTACCTGCGTCTGTGTTTAATGTGTTTAAGTGTACCTGCGTCTGTGTTTAATGTGTTTAAGTGTGTCTGCGTCTGTGTTTAATGTGTTTAAGTGTGTCTGCGTCTGTGTTTAATGTGTTTAAGTGTGTCTGCGTCTGTGTTTAATGTGTTTAAGTGTGTCTGCGTCTGTGTTTAATGTGTTTAAGTGTACCTGCGTCTGTGTTTAATGTGTTTAATGTGTTTAAGTGTACCTGCGTCTGTGTTTAATGTGTTTAAGTGTGTCTGCGTCTGTGTTTAATGTGTTTAAGTGTGTCTGCGTCTGTGTTTAATGTGTTTAAGTGTGTCTGCGTCTGTGTTTAATGTGTTTAAGTGTGTCTGCGTCTGTGTTTAATGTGTTTAAGTGTGTCTGCGTCTGTGTTTAATGTGTTTAAGTGTACCTGCGTCTGTGTTTAATGTGTTTAATGTGTTTAAGTGTACCTGCGTCTGTGTTTAATGTGTTTAAGTGTGTCTGCGTCTGTGTTTAATGTGTTTAATGTGTTTAAGTGTGTCTGCGTCTGTGTTTAATGTGTTTAAGTGAACCTGCGTCTGTGTTTAATGTGTTTAAGTGTGTCTGCGTCTGTGTTTAATGTGTTTAATGTGTTTAAGTGTGTCTGCGTCTGTGTTTAATGTGTTTAAGTGTGTCTGCGTCTGTGTTTAATGTGTTTAAGTGTACCTGCGTCTGTGTTTAATGTGTTTAAGTGTGTCTGCGTCTGTGTTTAATGTGTTTAATGTGTTTAAGTGTGTCTGCGTCTGTGTTTAATGTGTTTAAGTGAACCTGCGTCTGTGTTTAATGTGTTTAAGTCTGCCTGGTGCTGGCTGGGCTAGTGTCTGGCCACCGGGCCATTGGAGCGCCACTAAGCCTGTAGGACCCAGCTCTGCTCTGGAATCCCAGGAATCAGCATGTGACTCGACTCTAACATCTGACATGTTCTCATACACATTCTAAACCTCCTCGTTTGGACTTCCATAACTCTCTGATTGAGTAACATGAAAATGGTTTAAACTAATGTGATTCCTTCTTTTCATGTAAAAATTGCAAATGTTTTGCTCAATAACACCTGCAGTCTGGAAGCAGGCACTTAGACCTCATACACACACAAGTCATACCACTAAGGTACAACACATTTGCACAGAAATAATTACACACTTGTTGTGGCGACACAACAACGGTTCAGACAAACTCAAACATTGTGTCAAATGTACTGTACATCAGTTGTACAACCTGAGTGTACACAGGGCCTAAGGCAATATATTGATGAAGGATGTATTGTGTATTGAGGATATATTGTGAAAAGCATTGATGAAAACGACATTGATATCCGACAGGTGGCATCACTCCTACGCAAAGCTCGTCCCTTAACCAGACAATGCAGAGGGAATCGTCACTCAGTCTGACCTCAGACAATGTAGAGGGAATCGTCCCTCAGTCTGACGTCAGACAATGCAGAGGGAATCGTCCCTCAGTCTGACGTCAGACAATGCAGAGGGAATCGTCCCTCAGTCTGACGTCAGACAATGCAGAGGGAATCGTCACTCAGTCTGACGTCAGACAATGCAGAGGGAATCGTCACTCAGTCTGACGTCAGACAATGCAGAGGGAATCGTCCCTCAGTCTGACGTCAGACAATGCAGAGGGAATCGTCCCTCAGTCTGACGTCAGACAATGCAGAGGGAATCGTCCCTCAGTCTGACGTCAGACAATGCAGAGGGAATCGTCACTCAGTCTGACGTCAGACAATAGTAACACTGATGTAAAGGAGCCTGACTTACCTAGTGACCAATATGTATATATTTTCTTACGATAGTGACCCTCCAGACCAGTGTTTATACTGTATATATATATACAGGAATCAGCATGTGACTCGACTCTAACATCTGACATGTTCTCATACACATTCTAAACCTCCTCGTTTGGACTTCCATAACTCTCTGATTGAGTAACATGAAAGCCTGACATACCTAGTGACCAATATGTATATATTTTCTTACGATAGTGTCCCTCCAGACCAGTGTTTATACTGTATATTTATATACAGGAATCAGCATGTGACTCGACTCTAACATCTGACATGTTCTCATACACATTCTAAACAGTATATACAGTGCCTTAGGAAAGTATTCAGACCCCTCAACTCCTTCAACATTTTGTTAGGTTACAGCATTATTCAAAAATGTATGGAATCCTTTCCCCCCTTACACACAATAGCCCATAATGACAAAGCAAAAACTGGTTTTTAGAAAATGTTGCTAATTTATAAAAAATAAAAACTGGAATATCAGATTTACATAAGTATTCAGATCCTTTACTCAGTACTTTGTTGAAGTGCCTTTGGAAGCGATTACAAGCATGACACACCTGTATTAGGGGAGTTTCTCCCATTCTTTTCTGCAGATCCTCTCAAGCTCTGTCAGGTTGGACAGGGAGCGTTGCTGTACAGCTATTTTCAGGTCTCTCAAGAGTTGTTCAATCAGGTTCAAGTCCAGGCTCTGGCAAGGCCACTCAAGGACATTCAGAGACCCAAAGTCACTCCTGTGTTGTCTTAGCTGTGTGCTTAGGGTCGTTGTCCTGTTGGAAGATGAATCTTCACCCTAGTCTGAGGTCCTGAGTGCTCTGGAGCAGGTTTTCATCAAGGATGTACTTTGCTCCATTTATCTTTGCCTCACTCCTGACTAGTCTCTCAGTCCCTGCTGCTGAAAAACACCCCCACAGCATGATGCTACCACCACCATGCTTCACCGTAAGGATGGTACCAGGTTTCCTCCAGACGTGATGCTTGGCATTCAGGCCAAAGAGTTCAATCTTGATTTCATCAGAACACAGAATCTTGTTTCTCATGGTCTGAGAGTCTTTAGGTGCCTTTTGGCAAACTCCAAGTGGGCTGTCCTGTGCCTTTTACTGAGGAGTGGCTTCCGTCTGGCCACTCTGCAATAAAGGCCTGATTGGTGGAGTGCTGCAGAGATGGTTGTCCTTCTGGAAGGTTCTCCCATTCCACAGAGGAACTCTGGAGCTCTGTCAGAGTGAACATCGGGTTCTTGGTCACCTCACAGACCAAGGCCCTTCTCCCCGATTGCTCATTTTGGTCGGACAGCCAGCTCTAGGAAGATTCTTGATGTTTCCAAACTTCTTCCATTTAAAAATGATGGAGGCCACTGTGTTCTTGAGGATCTTCAATGCTGCAGAAATGTTTTGGTACCCTTCCCCAGATCTGTGCCTCGACACAATCCTGTCTCGGAGGTCTACGGACAATTCCTTTGACCTCATGGCTTGTTTTTTGCTCTGACATGCACTGTCAACTTTCGGACCTTATATAGACAGGTGTTTGTCTTTCCAAATCATGTCCAATCAATTTAATTTACCACTGTGATCAATGGAAACAGGATGCACCTGAGCTCAATTTCAAGTCTTATACAGTGCCTTGCGAAAGTATTCGGCCCCCTTGAACTTTGCGACCTTTTGCCACATTTCAGGCTTCAAACATAAAGATATAAAACTGTATTTTTTTGTGAAGAATCAACAACAAGTGGGACACAATCATGAAGTGGAACGACATTTATTGGATATTTCAAACTTTTTGAACAAATCAAAAACTGAAAAATTGGGCGTGCAAAATTATTCAGCCCCCATAAGTTAATACTTTGTAGCGCCACCTTTTGCTGCGATTACAGCTGTAAGTCGCTTGGGGTATGTCTCTATCAGTTTTGCACATCAAGAGACTGAATTTTTTTCCCATTCCTCCTTGCAAAACAGCTCGAGCTCAGTGAACAGCAGTTTTCAGTTCTTTCCACAGATTCTCGATTGGATTCAGGTCTGGACTTTGACTTGGCCATTCTAACATCTGGATATGTTTATTTTTGAATCATTCCATTGTAGATTTTGCTTTATGTTTTGGATCATTGTCTTGTTGGAAGACAAATCTCCGTCCCAGTCTCAGGTCTTTTGCAGACTCCATCAGGTTTTCTTCCAGAATGGTCCTGTATTTGGCTCCATCCATCTTCCCATCAATTTTAACCATCTTCCCTGTCCCTGCTGAAGAAAAGCAGGCCCAAAGCATGATGCTGCCACCACCATGTTTGACAGTGGGGATGGCGTGTTCAGTGTGATGAGCTGTGTTGCTTTTACGCCAAACATAACGTTTTGCATTGTTGCCAAAAAGTTCAATTTTGGTTTCATCTGACCAGAGCACCTTCTTCCACATGTTTGGTGTGTCTCCCAGGTGGCTTGTGGCAAACTTTAAACAACACTTTTTATGGATATCTTTAAGAAATGTCTTTCTTCTTGCCACTCTTCCATAAAGGCCAGATTTGTGCAATATACGACTGATTGTTGTCCTATGGACAGAGTCTCCCACCTCAGCTGTAGATCTCTGCAGTTCATCCAGAGTGATCATGGGCCTCTTGGCTGCATCTCTGATCAGTCTTCTCCTTGTATGAGCTGAAAGTTTAGAGGGACGGCCAGGTCTTGGTAGATTTGCAGTGGTCTGATACTCCTTCCATTTCAATATTATCGCTTGCACAGTGCTCCTTGGGATGTTCAAAGCTTGGGAAATCTTTTTGTATCCAGATCCGGCTTTAAACTTCTTCACAACAGTATCTCGGACCTGCCTGGTGTGTTCCTTGTTCTTCATGATGCTCTCTGCGCTTTTAACGGACCTCTGAGACTATCACAGTGCAGGTGCATTTATACGGAGACGTGATTACACACAGGTGGATTGTATTTATCATCATTAGTCATTTAGGTCAACATTGGATCATTCAATCACCGTATTCTTATCGGCAGACTCAGTAGCCTCGGTTTTTCGGATGACTGCCTTGCCTGGTTCACCAATTACTTTGCAGACAGAGTTCAGTGTGTCAAATCGGAGGGCATGCTGTCCGGTCCTCTGGCAGTCTCTATGGGGGTGCCACAGGGTTCAATTCTCGGGCCGACTCTTTTCTCTGTATATATCAATGATGTTTCTCATGCTGCGGGCGATTCCCTGATCCACCTCTACGCAGACGACACCATTCTATATACTTCCGGCCCGTCCTTGGACACTGTGCTATCTAACCTCCAAACGAGCTTCAATGCCATACAGCACTCCTTCCGTGGCCTCCAACTGCTCTTAAACGCTAGTAAAACCAAATGCATGCTTTTCAACCGTTCGCTGCCTGCACCCGCACGCCTGACCAGCATCACCACCCTGGATGGTTCCGACCTTGAATATGTGGACATCTATAAGTACCTAGGTGTCTGGCTAGACTCTAAACTCTCCTTCCAGACCCATATCAAACATCTCCAATCGAAAATCAAATCAAGAGTCGGCTTTCTATTCCGCAACAAAGCCTCCTTCACTCACGCCGCCAAACTTACCCTAGTAAAACTGACTATCCTACCGATCCTCGACTTCGGCGACGTCATCTACAAAATTGCTTCCAACACTCTACTCAGCAAACTGGATGCAGTTTATCACAGTGCCATCCGTTTTGTCACTAAAGCACCTTATACCACCCACCACTGCGACTTGTATGCTCTAGTCGGCTGGCCCTCGCTACATATTCGTCGCCAGACCCACTGGCTGCAGGTCATCTACAAGTCCATGCTAGGTAAAGCTCCGCCTTATCTCAGTTCACTGGTTACGATGGCA
Organism: Oncorhynchus mykiss; assembly: GCF_013265735.2. NCBI lineage: Eukaryota > Metazoa > Chordata > Actinopteri > Salmoniformes > Salmonidae > Oncorhynchus > Oncorhynchus mykiss. Next base: position 40,823,226 of record NC_048590.1, read on the forward strand.
ACACCCATCCGTAGCACGCGCTCCAGCAGGTGTATCTCACTGATCATCCCTAAAGCCAACACCTCATTTGGCCGCCTTTCGTTCCAGTTCTCTGCTGCCTGTGACTGGAACGAATTGCAAAAATCGCTGAAGTTGGAGACTTTTATCTCCCTCACCAACTTCAAACATCTGCTATCTGAGCAGCTAACCGATCGCTGCAGCTGTACATAGTCTATTGGTAAATAGCCCACCCATTTTCACCTACCTCATCCCCATACTGTTTTTATTTATTTATTTTTATTTTTCTGCTCTTTTGCACACCAATATCTCTACCTGTACATAACCATCTGATCATTTATCACTCCAGTGTTAATCTGCATAATTGTAATTATTTGCCTACCTCATGCCTTTTGCACACAATGTATATATAGACTCCCCTTTTTTTCTACTGTGTTATTGACTTGTTAATTGTTTACTCCATGTGTAACTCTGTGTTGTCTGTTCACACTGCTATGCCTTATCTTGGCCAGGTCGCAGTTGCAAATGAGAACTTGTTCTCAACTAGCCTACCTGGTTAAATAAAGGTGAAATAAAAAAATAAAATAAAAGAGATCCTCACTGAACTTCTGGAGAGAGTTTGCTGCACTGAAAGTAAAGGGGCTGAATAATTTTGCACGCCCAATTTTTCAGTTTTTGATTTGTTAAAAAAGTTTGAAATATCCAATAAATGTCGTTCCACTTCATGATTGTGCCCCACTTGTTGTTGATTCTTCACAAAAAAAATACAGTTTTATATCTTTGTGTTTGAAGCCTGAAATGTGGCAAAAGGTCGCAAAGTTCAAGGGGGCCGAATACTTTCGCAAGGCACTGTACCTTATATAAATAAGGTATTTCTGTTTTTATTTTTTATAAATTTGCCATTAAAACATTTTTTTTTTTTGCTTTGTCATTATGGGGTATTGTGTGTAGATTGCTGAGGATTAAACAAAAATGTTATACATCTTAGAATAAGGTTGTAACAACAAAATGGCAGCTTCGTTTAATAGTACCCACAAAACATCAGTCTCAATGTTAACAGTGAAGAGGTGACTCCAGGGATGCTGGCATTCTAGGCAGAGTTGCAAAGAAAAAGCCATTTATCAGACTGGCCAATAAAAATAAAAGATTAAGATGGGCAAAATAACACAGACACTGGACAGAGGAACTTAGAGCCAGTTTGCACTGTTCTGTGAAGGGAGTAGTACACAGCGTTGTACGATTTTTTTTCCGCATGGAATAGCCTTAATTTCTCAGAACAAGAATAGACTGACGAGTTTCAGAAGAAAGTTCTTTGTTTCTGGCCATTTTGAGGCTGTAATCGAACCCACAAATGCTGATGCTCCTGATACTCAACTAGTCTAAAGAAGGCCAGTTGTATTGCTTCTTTAATTAGAACAACAGTTTTCATCTGTGCTAACATAATTTCAAAATAGTTTTCTAATGATCAATTAGCCTTTTAAAATTAGATTAGCTAACACAATGTGCCATTGGAACACAGGAGTGATGGTTGTTGATAATGAGCCTCTGTACACCTATGTATATAAAATCTGCCGTTTCCAGCTACAATAATCATTTACAACATTAACAATGTCTACACCGTATTTCTGATCAATTTGATGTTATTTCAATGGACCGAAAAAAAAACAAGGACATTTCTAAGTGACCCCAAACTTTTGAACGATAGTATATATATATTTACCTACGATAGTGACCATCCAGACCAGTACGTATGTGAAGGCTGAGATCCAGACAGCGGACATAAAGAAGGTGAACATGAACCATTTTTTCCAGAACCGTCTCCTGCAGTCTGGAATCGTCAGGTAGAGAATCACGATGGCCGGGAGGGACAGCACCCACAGGATTCGCTTCAGGTCGTTCTCTGGCATTGAGAACACACTCTTGTGGTCTGGAACACACATACACAGAGAGAGAGAGAAAACACAAGTGGTGTCAATCCTTGTTCTCATATGAAACACACAGGTGTGATTTACTTGAATAAGTTCTCACACAAATTGTGAAATTTTATGTAGAAGCCAGAGAAAGCGTTCAAGAGAAAATATGTGTGTGTGTGATTCTCAGATCTGTGTTTTGATTAGCGGCACCTCTTGCTGTGTTGTTGTTGCTTGGCAGGAAAAATGTTGTTCTCCTCTGTCCCCGCAAACTCCCCACTGGAGTAAATCACGCACGCACGCACGCACGCACGCACGCACGCACGCACGCACGCACGCACGCACACACACACACACACACACACACACACACACACACACACACACACACACACACACACACACACACACACCTTCCTCAGTCTGCATGGCATCAATGTGTCATATACCAGAGCGGTGTGTGTGTGTGTGTGTGTGTGTGTGTGTGTGTGTGTGTGTGTGTGTGTGTGTGTGTGTGTGTGTGTGTGTGTGTGTGTGTGTGCAGTAGTGTAAAGTACATAAGTAACAATACTTGTAAGTACTACTTAAGTAGTTTTTTGGGGTATCTGTATTTTACTTTATAATTTATATTTTTGAGAACTTTTGCTTTAACTTATATAAAATTATATACTTTTTACTCCATACATTTTCCCTGACACCCTAAAGTACTCGTTACATTCTGTATGATTAGCAGGACAATAAATGGTCTAATTCACACACTTATTAAGAGAACATCCCTGGTCATCCCTACTGCCTCTGATCTGGCGGACTCACTAAACACATGCTTAGTTTGTAAATTATGTTTGAGTGTTGGAGCGTGCCCCTGGCTATCCGTAAATTAAAAAAACAAGAACATTATGCCGTCTGGTTTGCTTAATATAAGTAATTTTTAATTGTATTTTTTCGCAATTACATTTACTTTTGATTACTTAAGTATATTTAAAACCAAATACTTTAAAACTTTTACGTGAAAGATAGAGTCAGCTACCCTCTGGTATCTCATTCAGGCCGTGCAGACTGAGGGAAATGTGTGAGTATCCTGAATCATCCTGGAAGATTCCGCTGTCGCTTCTAGAACGTCTGTGGACCCTCAGAGTGGTGTCAACCAATGGCTGTGTCTCGCTGTGATCCCCGGAACCTTTCCCCAGGCAAGTACAGCAGGGGCTGAACCTCCTCAGAACACACTCACTGATCCTCAGGTCAAAACACAACACTACGATGTACACCCCATAGACCAGCAACAGACAGGCTGCATCATACCTGTGGAGAGGGGAGGAGAGGAGACGGGAGGGGAGGAGGGGATGGGAGGAGAGGAGGGGAAGAGATTTGAGGAAAGGAGAAGAGAGGAGGGAAGAGGAGAGTTAAATGCTAAAACGAATACAATCACTTGTACATGTACAGTGGGGCAAAAAAGTATTTAGTCAGCCACCAATTGTGCAAGTTCTCCCACTTAAAAAGATGAGAGGCCTGTAATTTTCATCATACGTACACTTCAACTATGACAGACAAAATGAGAAAAAAAATCCAGAAAATCACATTGTAGGATTTTTAATGAATTTATTTGCAAATTATGGTGGAAAATAAGTATTTGGTCACCTACAAACAAGCAAGATTTCTGGCTCTCACAGACCTTCTTTAAGAGGCTCCTCTGTCCTCCACTCGTTACCTGTATTAATGGCACCTGTTTGAACTTGTTATCAGTATAAAATACACCTGTCCACAACCTCAAACAGTCACACCCCAAACTCCACTATGGCCAAGACCAAAGAGCTGTCAAAGGACACCAGAAACAAAATTGTAGACCTGCACCAGGCTGGGAAGACTGGATCTGCAATAGGTAAGCAGCTTGGTTTGAAGAAATCAACTGTGGGAGCAATTATTAAGAAATGGAAGACATACAAGACCACTGATAATCTCCCTCGATCTGGGGCTCCATGCAAGATCTCACCCCGTGTGGTCAAAATGATCACAAGAACGGTGAGCAAAAATCCCAGAACCACACGGGGGGACCTAGTGAATGACCTGCAGAGAGCTGGGACCAAAGTAACAAAGCCTACCATCAGTAACACACTACGCCGCCAGGGACTCAAATCCTGCAGTGCCAGATGTCCAGGCCCGTCTGAAGAATGCTAGAGAGCATTTGAATGATCCAGAAGAAGATTGGGAGAATGTCGTATGGTCAGATGAAACCAAAATATAACTTTTTGGTAAAAACTCAACTCGTCGTGATTGGAGGACAAAGTATGCTGAGTTGCATCCAAAGAACACCATACCTAATGTGAAGCATGGGGGTGGAAACATCATACTTTGGGGCTGTTTTTCTGCAAAGGGACCAGGACGACTGATCCGTGTAAAGGAAAGAATGAATGGGGCCATGTATCGTGAGATTTTGAGTGAAAACCTCCTTCCATCAGCAAGGGCATTGAAGATGAAATGTGGCTGGGTCTTTCAGCATGACAATGATCCCAAACACACCGCCCGGGCAACGAAGGAGTGGCTTCGTAAGAAGCATTTCATGGTCCTGGAGTGGCCTAGCCAGTCTCCAGATCTCAACCCCATAGAAAATCTTTGGAGGGAGTTGAAAGTCCATGTTGCCCAGCAACAGCCCCAAAACATCACTGCTCTAGAGGAGATCTGCATGGAGGAATGGGACAAAATACCAGCAACAGTGTGTGAAAACCTTGTGAAGACTTACAGAAAAAGTTTGACCTCTGTCATTGCCGACAAAGGGTATATAACAAAGTATTGAGAAACTTTTGTTATTGACCAAATACTTATTTTCCACCATAATTTGCAAATAAATTCATAAAAAATCCTACAATGTGATTTTCTGGATTTTTTTTCTCATTTTGTCTGTCATAGTTGAAGTGTACCTATGATGAAAATTACAGGCCTCTCTCATCTTCTTAAGTGGGAGAACTTGCACAATTGGTGGCTGACTAAATACTTTTTTGCCCCACTGTATATTAGAACTGATTGGTTTATGACTCTGTAACCGGCAGTAATAAAATAGGAAGGTTGTGTACCCAGGAGGATTGTTGATAATTAGTTTCACAGCGCTGGGCTGTAAAGTGTTACTGCATGCTGAGATTGAGGAAGTGGAGTTGAACACAGATACTTACCAGTACACACAGGGCACTTTAACTTTATTGACAATAAATTCTCAATGACATGTAACACTTCCACTGTCCTGGAAAAGTTATACTGTTGCAAACACACACAAAAGGCACTAGCTACACCGCACACACACACACACACACACACACACACACACACACACACACACACACACACACACACACACACACACACACACACACACACACACACACACACACACACACACACACACACACACACACACACACACACACTTACCAGTAGACTTTGTTGTCTGAAATGATGGCTATAACAGCAGAGATAGAGATGGCATAAGCTAGACAGTCCCTGAACAGAGGCCAACAGGTCAGACGACCCACCTAGGACAGAAAACACACTGTTTACAGCTTATAGTACACACACCACACACACACACACACACACACACACACACACACACACACACACACACACACACACACACACACACACACACACACACACACACACACACACACACACACACACAGGGCCCGCCAGCTCATTAGGCGACCACCTATGGCAGCAGATTGACTAGATGCACCTCCAGCAACAAATTAAACCTCACATAATTGTGCCCAAAAACAATGTAAATTTCTCTCAACCAGTTGAATATGGCCTTTTTAGGTCAGAGCTGATGCCCCCCTGTGATAATCAGTGTCTACTTTGTTAAAGGCAGGGACGCAGAATATTTATCTTGTCCATTGCCAGCGTGCCTTTGCAGGGTGCTGATGGAGAGATGCATTTCTGGAGCGCTCTACTAACATTCTGTCAGACAAATCATCTAGCACATATAGGATATGGTAGAAAGAATATGTGGCCTTTTCTGTAAGGGAAAGGGGGATACCTAGTCAGTTGTCCAACTGAATGTATTCAACTGAAATGTGTCTTCCGCATTTAACCCAACCCTTCTGAATCAGAGAGGTCCAGGGGCTGCCTTAATCGACATCCACATTTTCGGCGCCTGGGGAACAGTTGGTTAACTGCCTTGCTCAGGGGCAGAACAATAGATTTTTACCTTTTCAGCTCAGGGATTCGATCCAGCAACCTTTCTGGCCCAACGCTCTAACTACTTGGCTACCTGCCTGTAGCTTACAGGCTGGAGATAAAATGTATGAGAATGTAAATAGACAGAAACTTCTTACATCATGCAGGTTGTTCCAATCAAATAGTTTAACCTAAATGGTGCCCAATCAAATCAAAATTGCACTGACATGTTAACAAACAACATATCCTAAAAACAGGAGAGGTCAAAGTAAAAGGGACAATATGGTCTGGACAATCAGGCTGCCCACACTCTCTCTGGGCCAAACTGTCATCATCAGTGGTTTCAGGTTTGTATCCAGACATTTTGATGAGCTGATCATAGCAAAGAAGAAAATACTAGTGCATTTCCAGCTGTATAAACACATTGCAAATAGAGATGACTCCTCCTGATAAAGTTGGGTAGCTGATATTCAGAGCTTAAATAGCCAAATCACAGGAATCAGGACAGCCAATGCAACGGCATGTTTTACAATTGGTGGGCCTAAACCATGGATGGGCATTCAGAACAGTTTATTTCAGGCGACACTCTAGGCCTCAGGCCACGGACTGACGCCAACGCCTTTTGGCCTTGATTTCCACCATGGACATTCGTCCGGACCGTCCAGCCGGGACCAAATCTTAACCAATCCTAGATGTTTATGCTTGGTTCAGATTTGGTCCGGTATGTGTTACGTTCCCCAGTTTCTGTGTTATAGCTTGTGTATTTGAGTGTGTGTTTCAGGAGATGGCTTCCTGAATTCTCCCCAAGCAGCTGATTGGTCGACTCCATGGCTAATTGGAGAGCTGACCCCGCCCCCTCGTCAAGACTATGTCCTTTGTTTCTTAGTTTGCTTGAAATTGTTTAATTTGTTCCCGGGGGGAAGGGGAAGGCACCTAGGGTGTGCTTAGGCAAGAGGCCCGCGGGCATACATATACCCATAGTATATTCACTGTCTAGGCACACTAGGTAAGACCTGGGCGGACCACCCCCTGTATTTTGGTTAGGGCACCAGGTGGTGCTAAATTAGATAAGTAGTGGGTAGGCAGGTAAGGTAGGAGAGGGGCTTTGAGATTTACTTTCTTTGATTTGGTTCCGTCCAGCCACTTTTCCCCATATTACTGTGTAAAGGAATAAATTCCTAGTAAACGGTAAACATTTTCCCTTTTGTCATCCTTACTCGCACCTACAGTCCCTACCTCTTTCGCTTCACGGAGAGTTGAGTTGCAGCAGGGTGTTGCGTTCCCTCTTCACAGAGGCGTAACATAATGGGGGCTCATCCAGGATCCATTAACCCACCGGACCCTGCTGCTCTGAGCTCTCTGTGGTTAGTGATTTGAGGTGTGATGGTAGGTTGTGATATGTCTTGATATGGCCCAAACATCTATTCAACTTCCATTCAGAACTGAAAATGAACCTGATTTCAACGTGGGTGGCAGAACGGCCAGGACCGGCCACATACACGCACACCATAACAGTTTACACAATCATCTCCCCTCCTTGACCTACTAAAGCTGCCCCTGGCTGGAATGGATGATTATTATACCACTGAGCTCTTTATGGTTAGGTAATGCTTCCCATAATGTGTGTACTGTACACGTACCACTTTGGTCAGGAGTCCACAAGCAGCACAGATCCCCAGGAGGTTGTAGACAGCTGATCCTACGATGGTGCTCACACCGATGTCTCCCTTTGTCACAAACACACCTGGGTAGACACACACACACACATATACAATTGTTAACACATGATGCTGATGATGATGATTTTAGTGAGGTGCAGTTATTCTCAGCAAACCATAGTAATTATATGTTGTGCATATGTTTCAGATGCGTAACGTACCCAGAAAGGCAGTGACCATTTCAGGAGCAGAGCTGCCTGCTGCCATAAAGGTGGCTCCTGCTACGTCCTGAGATAGACCCAGACCTGGAACGGAGACCAAGAGATGTTGCCATTTATCGCGCGCACACACACACACACACACACACACACACACACACACACACACACACACACACACACACACACACACACACACACACACACACACACACACACACACACACACACACACACACACACACACACACACACAGACAGAGAGAGTGACTTACGGTCACTGATAAGTTCTAGAGAAGGTAGGAAGTAGTCGTCACAGACTATAGCAACTGCCAGCAGCATGTAAAATATGATCATAAAGTGTATGAGGAGTCCTCCATCCTTCCTCTCCTGTAGTGTGAAGAACCCCTCTGGAAACTCAGACGACTGCGTTGTAATACACTCTGTCTCATTCTCTGAAACAACACACACAGAGTTGTCTAAGTTACAGAAAGTAACAGTCTACAAACTCAGTAAAAGGGATGAAACTTATACAATAAAAATAAACATTTGAAGTGAAAAAAATAAAAAATAACAGTCTACAATAACATAATTATAGGCTTTTTGAATAAATGTCTGTAACCTTACTGAATGACCACAGTGCCAACATTGTGTCTATTCTTCTGAGGAACGTTATGGGGATTCGTTCTCAATTAGTCACCGCCATTAGCTGCGAAAACATTGTCACCGTTTATTGGCTTGATCTAATTGATTATCAGGCTTGATGGGGAGATATTAACACTCACCCAGCGCCCGGCGCACTCTGTTGGAATGGAAGTCCTCCTGAGCTGCTGCTGCAGTGAAAGACACAAGATGAACCGTGCAATAGAAAACTAAAACTAGTCCTAGAAAATAAGGTAGAAAGTATTTTCTGTTCTTCTTGTGCAGCACTCCGTCTCTATACATGGTTTTAGAATAGCTGCTGTTTCATTAACTGCTGTTGCAGTGCGTCATGAGTTCACTCATAAGCCAGTAAACATACAACAAGCCTTTTACTAACTAACCTCACAAATACCACTACCCTGCTCTATTAGGGCTGAAGAGAGATCATGGGGGAGAAAAGCATATTTTAAGGCCTGTGTTGAGAGAGAGAGAGAGAGAGAGAGAGAGAGAGAGAGAGAGAGAGATCACGGGATGAAGTTATTCTAGCTGAAGGCACCCCAGCCCCCTGTAACTCGCTCCCTCCTCCCCCCATTCAATTTGACCACCATAGAAAAGTCTCAGGATAGGAAAGATTATAAAGGCCTCACTCATGGTGCCCATATAGGCCTAGGCTCCCATACGGAACAATTATATATTGGAATGTTTTTCAATCAAATTGAAATATATTGGGGAAATGTTTTTATCATGTATTCATCCAATATATAAATAAATAAAATATATGTAAATATATATTTTGTATATATGTGTAAAATACACACCTCACAATCTTCTCTACCCTGATGATAATGTTGAGTCTCTATTGACCTCTAGTACCTTAGCATTAGGTTCCCAAAGTGGCATTTTGGATGATAAAGTTGGATCATTGAGTTATAGTTGACAATGCATTCTGCAGCTATTGAGGTATAGCCTACCTGCCACTTATGAAACATAGTACAAATAAATTAGGTGCTTATTTCAAAAAGACACTTGAACGTAGAACATATCTGTACAAATATTTAGAAATGTATTAAAATATATTTTTCCTGAGCAGTCAATCACAATTTTAAATGTTCCCAAGCCCTCACCCCAGGCTGGCCTCCAACTGACAGAGCAGCCATTACAATTTTATATTTTCTTCTTCAGAAAAAGAGAGCAGTTGTCACCGCCATAGAGCTTTCTAGTGGATGTTGGCAGATGTTGGCGTTTTATTTGATTTATACATTCACAACATTGAATTAAATATGTTTTTAACCTGGTGGGTGATAATTTCTTCAACTGCAAGCAAGGGTTTTCATCGAGCTTGCTACCACAGCTAGCTAGCTAACGTTAGCTTCTTTAGCTTGCCAACAACAAGGGTTTTCATCGAGCTTGCTACCACAGCTAGCTAGCTAACGTTAGCTTCTTTAGCTTGCCAACAACAAGGGTTTTCATCGAGCTTGCTAACACAGCTAGCTAGCTAACGTTAGCTTCTTTAGCTTGCCAACAACAAGGGTTTTCATCGAGCTTGCTAACACAGCTAGCTAGCTAACGTTAGCTTCTTTAGCTTGCCAACAACAAGGGTTTTCATCGAGCTTGCTAACACAGCTAGCTAGCTAACGTTAGCTCCTTTAGCTTCCCAACAACAAGGGTTTTCATCGAGCTTGCTAACACAGCTAGCTAGCTAACGTTAGCTCCTTTAGCTTGCCAACAACATGCAGTGTGACTGACCAAGGTAAGAATTTTGAAAAATTAAGTTCAGTAGAGTTAATGTCATGTATGTATTAGATATAATTTAATTGCCAAAGCTATTGTTAAATGTTCTTGGCTAGCCAAGTTATGTGTTGCTTGTTGGCTAGCTAATTTAGCTAGTTTTAGTGAGGGTTGGGTGTCTCTGATAGAAATAGATTATTTCTAGCAAAAAAAATATATATATATTTCCCTGCTGCAGTGGATCCTTCTGGTCTTGAGTCTTAGCTGCCTATGGACAGACCCCAGCCAATGGAAGTAGTCTTTAGTATCATTTAGCTAGCTAGTTCCCAATTGAATTTAAATGTCTTCATGAACATTTACCCCTTATTTATTAATCATCTTTTGTGGAATTGTTTCACTAACTCTCTGTCTCTGCATTATCCACATGATAACGGTTATCTTGTGAGCTGGAGGTGAAGGAATCTGCATTGTAAGTATACATATGATGTTACATATGATGTTCAAAGACAGATGTTAAGGTCGCAGATGTAATTTATACATTATATTTTGTGTTTCAGATGCGACCTTCCAGTGACTCCGATGCCACAATTAAACAATGGACCAAGTTATTTGAGAACAAAATAAAGATGATTGAAAACACTCTTAGTTGTCATCCATTCAAACTTGTCAAAGTATACCACAGCATGCTATTGTGATTTAGTGCTGAACTTTGTAGTTTTATGCATTGAAGTTTAATGTAGCCTAGCTACAGTATTTAAAGTAAAAAGCAACATTTACCATTCATTAAAATACATGGTAACATATATTTATCAAGTATATTTTAGAAAATGTTTTACTAGCTACCACAGCATATTGTTAAAATGTTTTTCCACACCATATATTTAAATATATAAACATATATGTAGAAATATATGAAAACGGACAATTTCGTAATACAGTGCATTCGGAAAGTATTCAGTCCCATTGACTTTCCACAATTTGTTATGTTACAGCCTTATTCTAAAATGGATTCAATTGTTTTTGTTGCCTCATCAAACTACACACAATACACCATAATGACAAAGCAAAAACTGTTTTTTGGAATTTTTACAAATGTATAAAAAATATATAAAAATTAAATATATTTACGTAAGTATTCAGACCCTTTACTCAGTACTTTGGTTAAGCACCTTTGGCAGCGATTACAGCCTCGGGTCTTCTTGGCGTATGGCGCTACAAGCTTGGCACACCTGTATTAGGGGAGTTTCTCCCATTCTTCTCTGCAGATCCTTTTAAGCTCTGTCTGGCTGGATGGGGAGCGATGTTGCACAGCTATTTTCACGTCTTTCCAAAGATGTTCGATCGGGTTCAAGTCTGGGCTCTGGCTGGGCCACTCAAGGACATTCAGAGACTTGTCCCAAAGCCACTCCTGCATTGTTTTGGCTGTGTGCTTAGGGTCGTTGTCCTGTTGGAAGGTGAATCTTTGCCCCAGTCTGAGGTCCTGAGCGTTCTGGAGCAAGTTTTTTTATTTTTATAAATGATTTATATAGGCCTCTGTAGTTGTAAACTCCTAAAAAGTACCTTTTCTGTGGATAACTTGTAAGTTCACATGTTGAACAGCAGGCCTTTGCAATGTTTCTGTTATTTTCTTGGCCACAAACTACATTTAGAAAAATGTCAAAAATGTCAAACTAAAATAGAAACATTTCAATAAAAATAAGAATAATAATAATTCATTATATATAACAAAATAATTGTCTAAACATTAACAATGATTCATATTTGTTCATATTTTAGTGACATTTGCATTAAATAGGCTTTTAAAACATGTTGCAAGGTCAGATAATTGCCCCCAATGTGAATCACTTGCTCTAAGCCAATACATAGTGGTTTAGAGCACGATGTATTCTGGTGGTGCAGTAAATGTATTGATGGGAATACTCAGTAGGATCTGTACAATGTATATCTGGTGTCATTTCATGGGGCTCTGAATAATACAGTGTTGCTGACCCTTCACTCCACCCACTCCATTGGTGGCCGAGTCACATCACTTGTGATTACTGCACTACAGATAACCTGCTAACTAAACAACAGTGCAGGGCATGCCGACTGAAGGACAACTACACACACAAATGTACGTTTCTTAGATTTTTGCCAGAGCTCAAAAGTCATCCCCTGATGTGGTTTAGGCATTGTTGTGAACACAGAAAATCTCATTTTAATTTGATTGCTTTTCTAATAAAAAAGTGTGAAAAAAATGGGATAAACCAGAAAAAATGGGGAAACCTGCAATAACAAAACCAAGCTAATGGAATTTGGGAAAATATCAGAAGTAGGCAAAAAAATAAAAACTGATTTTAAAAGGCCCTACCAATGTTTTTTTTGCTGTGCATGACTGCACTTTAGAGTGTGGGTCATCCTCCAGCACAGCATTGTGGGGAAGTTGAGGTCAGATCCAAAAATGCATTTTTACGTATGAGTGTTTAAATGCTCTACCAAGATGCATGACAGGGTTATAAATGCTTTGTGAAGCCTCAATTTAATGTGATTTATAAGGCCTTTATTAAGCAGTGCTTATGCCACCCTTTACAAAGCACAGGTTTGTGTCATATTTGACATTGTGGGTGATGTCACACAGTTATGCCACATTTATGAACCCTTTATAAAGCATGACATATGGTTCTAGATTATTTGTAACACATTTATGTAGTATTTATTAAGGCTTTATGAAGTCTTTATACGCTGCACGTCATTTAATGGGGGCCGCACTGGGTCCGTAGGCCTACATTATGACATTAGAATTAGGTGGAACATGACTTCAGGCATACATACCTGTTACAGGTGACTAACAGTTGTACACAATGGTTCTACGGCTGTGGTAGGTCATCACCATCTTGGGTTGCGGCGCCCCCATGTGATGGTTTCAGAAAGAAACCCTTTTCTGTTCTTGGCCTCCACTGTCACAGTAATAAAACGGACTGGAGCTCTCAAAGACCACTAGAGGACAGACTTGGTTCATGTGGAATAATATCTATTAGTTAAACCTGTTCTAATCACCCCTGTAGTGTGCCTCATTTCACACTCAGACCATACAGTTTTAAGAAGAGAATGATTTCAAACAGCTGTTGAAATAGTTTATTCTGTAATGTATAGTTTTGCACAATATGATAGCAACATAATTAAAGGCCTATGTAAGTTGATCATCAAAGTAACATAGTTTGAGGAAGGTCCTTGGATGGAAATGACACTGCAAACATCTGCTTCATATAGAATGTAGTATCTGAATGCAGTAGAGTTGGCCAGGAGAATTACATTCTTGTATTTTATTGGTTCAGTTTATCAGCTGATCCTACTGAAGGGTCGTACATATGCACAGAAACATACCAGAGTTACATCTATTTCTGATACCTTATCCAAACCATAACCTCTCTTCACACCAACTTCTGTAGTCACTCCAACTTCCTTAACTCTCTCCAGCCCCCTGTCTTCCTCCTCTCTCCCCCTCCAGTCTGTCCATCCCCCTGGCTTCCTCCTCTCTCCCCTTCCACTCCCTCCAGCTCCCTGGCTTCCTCCTCTCTCCCCCTCCACTCCCTCCAGCCTCCTGCCCTTTTCCTCTCTTCCCCTTCCACTCCCTCCAGCTCCCTGGCTTCCTCCTCTCTTCCCCTCCACTCTCTCCAGCCCCCTGCCCTTTTCCTCTCTTCCCCTCCACTCTCTCCAGCCCCCTTCCCTTTTCCTCTCTTCCCCTCCACTCTCTCCAGCCCCCTTCCCTTTTCCTCTCTCCCCCTCCAGTCTGTCCACCCCCCTGGCTTCCTCCTCTCTTCCCCTCCACTCTCTCCAGCCTCCTGCCCTTTTCCTCTCTTCCCCTCCACTCTCTCCAGCCCCCTTCCCTTTTCCTCTCTTCCCCTCCACTCTCTCCAGCCCCTTCCCTTTTCCTCTCTTCCCCTCCACTCCCTCCAGCCCCCTTCCCTTTTCCTCTCTTCCCCTCCACTCTCTCCAGCCCCCTGCCCTTTTCCTCTCTTCCCCTTCCACTCCCTCCAGCTCCCTGGCTTCCTCCTCTCTTCCCCTCCACTCTCTCCAGCCCCCTGCCCTTTTCCTCTCTTCCCCTCCACTCCCTCCAGCCCCCTGCCCTTTTCCTCTCTTCCCCTCCACTCCCTCCAGCCCCTGCCCTTTTCCTCTCTTCCCCTCCACTCTCTCCAGCCCCCTTCCCTTTTCCTCTCTTCCCCTCCACTCTCTCCAGCCCCCTGCCCTTTTCCTCTCTTCCCCTTCCACTCCCTCCAGCTCCCTGGCTTCCTCCTCTCTTCCCCTCCACTCTCTCCAGCCCCCTGCCCTTTTCCTCTCTTCCCCTCCACTCCCTCCAGCCCCTGCCCTTTTCCTCTCTTCCCCTCCACTCTCTCCAGCCCCCTGCCCTTTTCCTCTCTTCCCCTCCACTCTCTCCAGCCCCCTTCCCTTTTCCTCTCTTCCCCTCCACTCTCTCCAGCCTCCTGCCCTTTTCCTCTCTTCCCCTCCACTCTCTCCAGCCCCCTTCCCTTTTCCTCTCTTCCCCTCCACTCTCTCCAGCCCCCTGCCCTTTTCCTCTCTTCCCCTTCCACTCCCTCCAGCTCCCTGGCTTCCTCCTCTCTTCCCCTCCACTCTCTCCAGCCCCCTGCCCTTTTCCTCTCTTCCCCTCCACTCCCTCCAGCCCCTGCCCTTTTCCTCTCTTCCCCTCCACTCTCTCCAGCCCCCTGCCCTTTTCCTCTCTTCCCCTCCACTCTCTCCAGCCCCCTTCCCTTTTCCTCTCTCCCCCTCCACTCTCTCCAGCCCCCTGCCCTTTTCCTCTCTTCCCCTTCCACTCCCTCCAGCTCCCTGGCTTCCTCCTCTCTTCCCCTCCACTCTCTCCAGCCCCCTGCCCTTTTCCTCTCTTCCCCTCCACTCTCTCCATCCCCCTTCCCTTTTCCTCTCTTCCCCTCCACTCTCTCCAGCCCCCTTCCCTTTTCCTCTCTCCCCCTCCAGTCTGTCCACCCCCCTGGCTTCCTCCTCTCTTCCCCTCCACTCTCTCCAGCCTCCTGCCCTTTTCCTCTCTTCCCCTCCACTCTCTCCAGCCCCCTGCCCTTTTCCTCTCTTCCCCTCCACTCTCTCCAGCCCCCTGCCCTTTTCCTCTCTTCCCCTCCACTCTCTCCAGCCCCCTTCCCTTTTCCTCTCTTCCCCTCTACTCTCTCCAGCCTCCTGCCCTTTTCCTCTCTTCCCCTCCACTCTCTCCAGCCCCTTCCTTTTTCCTCTCTTCCCCTTCACTCTCTCCAGCCCCGTGCCCCTTTCCTCTCTTCCCCTCCACTCTCTCCAGCCCCCTGCCCTTTTCCTCTCTTCCCCTCCACTCTCTCCAGCCCCCTGCCCCTTTCCTCTCTTCCCCTCCACTCTCTCCAGCCCCCTGCCCTTTTCCTCTCCTCCCCTCCACTCTCTCCAGCCCCCTGCTCCTTTCCTCTCTTCCCCTCCACTCTCTCCAGCCCTTTTAGCTCACCGCAATTAAAGTACTATGTCATTCATTAGAGTTGGAGACAACAGGCACCAGTATGACTATCAAGGATGGATAGAAGGAGGGACGGAGGGAGGGAGGGATGGAGCGAGGGAGGGATAGATGGATGGAGGGATGGAGGGAGGGATAGATGGAGGGAGGGATGGAGGGAGGGATAGATGGAGGGATAGATGGAGGGATAGAAGGCGGGAGAGAGGGAGGGATAGATGGATGGAGGGAGGGATAGATGGAGGGAGGGATGGAGGGAGGGATAGATGGAGGGATAGATGGAGGGATGGAAGGCGGGAGAGAGGGAGGGATAGATGGATGGAGGGATGGAGGGAGGGATAGCTGGAGGGAGGGATGGAGGGAGGGATAGATGGAGGGATAGATGGAGGGATGGAAGGCGGGAGAGAGGGAGGGATAGATGGAGTGCTGGATGGATGGAGGGATGGAGGAAGGGAGGGATATATAGATAGATAGATGCAGTGTTTTATTCTGACACTATGGACATCTCTATGAGCTGGTTATCTATCTCAGGCCTCTAGATGGAATGAGGCTTTACTAAGTCATGTGACTAACGATCCAGTCTCTTAATGGATGTAGTGAGCTGTATAATCCTATATCCTTTTTTGATGACCACTAGATTTAAAGCCACACACACACACACACACACACACGCATGCACGCATGCACGCACGCACGCACACACGCACACACACACAAGCAAAGTGACTGAGACAGGGGGTGCTTGTGTGAATGCAGGCAGTTCCTCAGACCTTTTTAGCTCTAAATGTTTCATCTACTACAGGCAGATACTCCACTTATATGCCCCTGTGTGTGTGTGTGTGTGCGTGTGTTTGTGTGTGTGTTTCATAGTGTCCAATTCTGGGAGAAAAATATTTTAAACTGAACAAAAATATAAACACAAAAAAGTGTTGGTCCCATGTTTCATGAGCTGAAATTGTCACGTCCTGATCTGTTTCACCTTTCTTGTGCTTGTTTCCACCCCCCACCAGGTGTGTCCCATTTTCCCCATTATCCCCAGTTCGTCTTGTATTGTCAGGTCATCCCAGTGTTTACCCTGGTTTTCCCTGCTCTCTAGTTTTTTGTTTCTAGCTTTTCTGGTTCTGACCTTTCTGCCTGCCCGTGACCCTGAGCCTGTCTGCCGTCCAGTACCTGTTGAACTCTGATCTGGTTACGAACCTCTGCCTGTCCTCGACCTGCCCTTTTCCTGCTCCCCGTGTTATAATAAATTATCTGAGAACCGAACCATCCGCCTCCTGGGTCTGCGTCTGGGTCATATCCTGAGTCCTGATAGAAATATAACATCCCAGAAATGTTCCATACGCACAAAAAATATTATTTCTCCTTTGCCAAGATAATTCATCCACCTGACAGGTGTGGCATATCAAGAAGCTGATTGAACAGTATGATCATTACACAGGTGCACCTTGTGCTGGGGACAATTAAAGTCCACTCTAAAATGTGCAGTTTTGTCACACAACACAATGCCACAGATGTCTCAAGTTTTGAGGGAGTGTGCAGTTGGCATGCTGTCTGCAAGAATGTCCATCAGAGCTGTTGCCCGGAGAATGTAATGTTAATTTCTCTACCATAAGCCGCCTCCAATGTTATTTTAGAGAATTTGGCAGTTTTCCAACCGGTCTCACAACCTCAGACCACATGTAACCACACCAGCCCAGGACCTCCATATCTGGCTTCTTCACCTGCGGGATCGTCTGAGACCAGCCACCCGGACAGCTGATGAAACTGTGGGTTTGCACAACCAAAGAATTTCTGCACAAACTGTCTCAGGGAAGCTCATCTGCGTGCTCGTCATCCTCACCAGGGTCTTGACCTGACTGCAGTTCGGTGGTGCTCACCTTCGATGGCCACTGACAAGCTGAAGAAGTGTGCTCTTCACGATGAATCCCGTTTTCAGCAGTTTGCTGATGTCATTTTTGTGAACAGAGTGCCCCATAGTGGCAGTGGGGTTATGGTACGGGCAGGCATAAGCTACGGACAACAAACACAATTGGCCCCATGTCGCAAGGATCTGTACACAACTCCTGGAAGCTGAAAATGTCCCAGTTCTTCCATGGCCTGCATACTCACCAGACATGTCACCCAATGAGCATGTTTTAAAACATACCATATTTATTATTACCACTTACGTTGTTGTTTGACTCATGGAAACTGCATTCAAAACAGTCTTCATGCCTGTGTGTGTGTGTGTCTGTGTGTGTGTTTGTGTGTGTAAACAAATCTTGGTTTCTGAGAAGTAATAGGGTAAACCTCCATTGAGCCCTGGTGTGTGTGTGTGTGTGTGTGTGTGTGTGTGTGTGTGTGTGTGTGTGTGTGTGTGTGTGTGTGTGTGTGTGTGTGTGTGTGTGTGTGTGTGTGTGTGTGTGTGTGTGACACTGTGGGAGATAAAAACAGAAACAAACCTGACCATATACACTGAGTATACCAAACATTAGGAACCCCTTCCTAATAATGATTTGCATCCCCCCCTTTTCCCCTCAGAACAGACTTAATTCATCGGGGCATGGACTCTGCAAGGTATCGTTAGCGTTCCACATGGATGCTGGTCCATGTTGACTCCAATGCTTCCCACAGTTGGCTGGATGTCCTTTGGGTGGTGGACCATTCTTGATACACATGGGAAACTGTTGAGTGTGAAAAACCCAGCAGCATTGCAGTTCTTGACACAAACCGGTGCGCCTGGCACCTACTACCATACCCTGTTCAAAGGCACCTACTACCATACCCCGTTCAATGGTACTTAAATCTTTTCCATTCACCCTCTCAATGGCACACTTACACAATCCATGTCTCAATTGTCTCAAGGCTTAAAAATCTTTCTTTCTCCTCCCCTTCTTCTACACTGATTGAAGTGGATTTAACAGGTGACATCAATATGGGATCATAGAATTCACCTGGATTCAGCTGGTCAGTCTGTCATGGAAAGAGCATGTTTAGTATACTCAGTGTATTGTCACCTGGTTTGTGTGACTCATGGAAACAACATAATATCTTCTGAGAAGTAAGAGGATAAAGTGCCACAGTTAGTTATTAAAACCTCTGTTATAACTGTGGGCGTAACCTCTCAGCAGCATGACACATCTAAAACTAACAGTTTCACAACCGCCCTTTGTCACAGTTCCCTTGGAATGTTCCTTAATGGCGTTGTTATCTCTTTGTTTGCTTATGTCCTTATGGCTGTGTGCTGTGCTGTTCCTTACCGTAGCCGGTACCTGGAACCTGTGGCCTTAGACCTGTACTATGTAGACCACAAGCCCTTCTGCCTGGCTGTGTAGCTGGTCTCTACCCAACAGTCCAATGTCCATTTAGATAATAAGTCTGAAGAGCTGACGCAGAGCGAGGCAGGGTTACAGCAGGCTGCTATCTGATTACTATCAACACACAGGTCACAAACACAGCTAGAGAGAGAGAGAGAGGCAGACAGGTAGAGAGACGCTGAACGCAATGAGAACAACAACTAACTAACTAACAACTGTGGAACTGAACAGAACAGCAGACAAACAGAAGACCGAAGAAGTCCTAACAAAGAGAGACTGGTCCTAGTGGTAGTGTTAGTGAGCGACCATGGCTAAACAGACAGAGATGTTTGTCCTGCTCTTCGTCTGTCTGTCCGGGCTGGTCCAGTCTACGACAGCAATGATATTCTGGACGGCGTACGTGGGGGTACATTTCTACGACAGCAGCACTAACCAGACAGAGACCAGGTTCTGTGAGTGTGGGGTGTACGGGCGTTCCTCCCCTCTGGAGAGCGCTGCCGGGATGGTGGTCCTCCCTGCCTCAGACCCCCAGGGCTGCAGCCTGGACCCCTACCCCTCCAACGACAACACCACCACCCAGGGGTTCTGGATCGCTCTGGTCAAGAGGGGAAACTGTACCTTCAGTGAGAAGATCAGGGCAGCGTGGGCCAGGGGGGCGGCGGCCGTAGTGGTCTATAACCTGGATGGAACCGGTAACAGCTCAGATTACATGGCTCACAGTGACACCTCTGGCACCGTGGCCATCATGATCGGTAACCTCCAGGGGGTTGAGATCGCCAACATAGTGCGGAGTGGTGTGGCCGTCTCCATGGTGATCGAGGTTGGCAAAGCCCATGGGCCCTGGATGGACACCTATTGGCTCTACTTCCTGTCTATCGCCTTCTTCATTGTGACGGGCGCCTCCATTGTCTACTTCGGATTCATCTCCGCCCACCGACTGCATAGTCTCAGGGTGATCCATCTCACCGATAGGCGGCTGAGGAATGAGGCCAAGAAAGCGATTGGTCAGCTGGAGGTGCGTACGTTGAAGCGCGGGGATGAGGAGACGAAGCCGGACAGCCACACCTGTGCCGTGTGTATCGAGTCATACCACCCAGGAGATGTAGTGACCGTCCTGACCTGTGGTCATCTGTTCCACAAGGCCTGTATCGAGCCCTGGCTGCTGGACAAGAGGACCTGCCCCATGTGTAAGGCTGACATCCTGAAGGCCTTAGGAGTGGAGGGGCCCGGGGAGGAGGAGAGCAGCAGTTCCTCTGTCCCACCACCAGATGTCCCTATCGTCACAGTGTCTGGAGGATCAGGTAGAGAGCTGCTGTATGAGGTCCCTCTCAATGACAAACACCTTCCGACCCCCACCCTGACTCCTCAACCCCCCACCGAGGCCTGGCAACCACATCACTATGACAATATAGTCTTCGAGGGAGAGACACACCCTCAGGGGAACGTGGCCACCAGAGGATAGACGACAACAACAACACTGGATAATGGTCATTTCTACCTGGAGCACGAACAACAACCCATAGACAGCTTCACACAGCTACAGCAGTGGCTTGTGATGTGCTGTACTATCACTGTTAGCTAAACCATATCTACTGTACTGCTAGGAAAATATCTCCCTGGATTCAAACCCGGTTTACTGATGATCAAATAACTATCATGGCAGTAGATTCTACCTCTGCTTATCTGCACAGAGAGCTGGAGCCTAAACCCTGGTCCAGGAAGCTGCAGGTGTGCACGCTTCTCTTTGAGATCAAAGTTACTTCTTTATCATTTCTTAAATGAACAAACGATCACTTGTATGATGATGAGAAAGGCTGAATATATTTTTCTATTAAATTGATATCTCTGCTGCATTTTGAAAAGTAGATATTCTGAGAGTAAAACAAAAATCAGTATTTAAGAAGGAATCGAACTACAGTATACTGTAATGGTTCACATATGAAATGAAATGATTAACCAACAAAACAGAATATGTACTAACTTACGTACTAACCTGGTTTAGTATCGCTAGAGATGTACTGTACATGTGTCTGTGGCAGGGTATGTTTCAATTCCATTTCAAATCAGTCAATTCAGAAAGTGAATTCAATTCATAAGTTGATCAAATCTTCATTAAAAACAAATGGCACTTTTGAATACAATTTCAATGAATATCCTGAAGTGACAATGGAAGCCATGTTGAGTTTTCTTAACCTGGACTGGTCATGTGGTGAGAAGGGACGCCTGGGCCTAATGATGAGAGCCCTGCCAGTCTGAGACCAGGAGAGGGGAGGGGAGGATGAGAGGAGAAGAGGGAAGGGAGAGAGGAGGAGGAGAGGGGGGGATGAGTGGAGAAGAGGGAAGGGAGAGAGGAGGAGGAGAGGGGGGATGAGTGGAGAAGAGGGAAGGGTGAGAGGAGGAGGAGAGGAGAGGGGAGGGGAGGGGAGGGGAGGGGTGGGGAGGATGAAAGGAGAAGAGGGAAGGGTGAGAGGAGGAGAAGAGGAGAGGAGGAGGAGAGAAGAGGGAAGAGTGAAAGGAGGAGAGGAGGAGGAGAGGAGAAGAGGGAAGGGTGAGAGGAGAAGAGGAGGAGAAGGAGAGGGGAGCAGAGGATAAGAGAGGATGAGAAAGTCTATAATTACCTCCTAGCAGCAGGACTCCACTCACCTCACACCTACTGATCAGCCATAATCACCTCCCTCCCACTCAGGGGCCTGTAGTGTGTGTGTGTGTGTGTGTATGTGTGTGTGTGTGTGTATGTGTGTGTGTGTGTGTGTGTGTGTGTGTGTGTGGAAGCTCCCCAGGATGTGGCTAATAGAACTTGGTCATTAAACCCAGCTGAATGACTGCTGCCCTCTTCTGCCTGGGGTTGAATGGTGGGAACCCGGTTACCGAGAACTACAGCGATTTACCGGCCAAACCACTCCCTTTTCCCGGAATAAATAACAGAGAGAAACCAGTAAATTATAATAAATTATTTATATGAACAGCAAGGCGTGGAATGGAAATGTTAAATTAGATGTGATGTCTAAATCTGTCTTCTCTACGGCCTCTGCATAATGAATCATCAACACTCAGGGTGGGGACAGACAGCCCATCTCAGTATGGAGCACAGTTCATAATGCAGGGTAGTCCTACATTTTCTGCAGCAAAGTCTATGATACAGTAATATAAATATAAAGAATGAATGTGCATCTAATTTACCCATCTCCATCTGGCTCCATCTGGGTCATCTTATTTTTTGTATATTGTAAATATGTTTTATTTTATTTTATCGCAGCTACAGAGTTTTAAAGCAGCCTGTCACTCGAATATCACGAAGGAGCACTCTGTCTTTCTCTCTCTCCATCAACTCCATTCAAATCGCATCCAAAATAGATCATCCTGTTCTAGATTGTTCTATACACTGTGGGGCAAAAAGGTATTTAGTCAGCCACCAATTGTGCAAGTTCTCCCACTTAAAATGATGAGAGAGGCCTGTAATTTTCATCATAGGTACACTTCAACTATGACAGACAAAATGAGAAAAAAAATCCAGAAAATCACATTTTTATGAATTTATTTGCAAATTATGGTGGAAAATAAGTATTTGGTCAATAACAAAAGTTTATCTCAATACTTTGTTATATACCCTTTGTTGGCAATGACAGAGGTCAAACGTTTTCTGTAAGTCTTCACAAGGTTTTCACACACTGTTGCTGGTATTTTGTCCCATTCCTCCATGCAGATCTCCCCTAGAGCAGAGATGTTTTGGGGCTGTTGCTGGGCAACACGGACTTTCAACTCCCTCCAAAGATTTTCTATGGGGTTGAGATCTGGAGACTGGCTAGGCCACTCCAGGACCTTGAAATGCTTCTTACGAAGCCACTCCTGCGGTGTGTTTGGGATCATTGTCATGCTGAAAGACCCAGCCACGTTTCATCTTCAATGCCCTTGCTGATGGAAGGAGGTTTTCACTCAAAATCTCACGGTACATGGCCCCATTCATTCTTTCCTTTAAACGGATCAGTCATCCTGGTCCCTTTGCAGAAAAACAGCCCCAAAGCATGATGTTTCCACCCCCATGCTTCACAGTAGGTATGGTGTTCTTTGGATGCAACTCAGCATTCTTTGTCCTCCAAACACGACGAGTTGAGTTTTTACCAAATAGTTATATTTTGGTTTCATCTGACCATATGACATTCTCCCAATCTTCTTCTGGATCATCCAAATGCTCTCTAGCAAACTTCAGACGGGCCTGGACATGTACTGGCTAAAGCAGGGGGACACGTCTGGCACTGCAGGATTTGAGTCCCTGGCGGCGTAGTGTGTTACTGATGGTAGGCTTTGTTACTTTGGTCCCAGCTCTCTGCAGGTCATTCACTAGGTCCCCCTGTGTGGTTCTGGGATTTTTGCTCACCATTCTTGTGATAATTTTGATCCTACGGGGTGAGATCTTGCGTGGAGCCCCAGATCGAGGGAGATTATCAGTGGTCTTGTATGTCTTCCATTTCCTAATAATTGCTCCCACAGTTGATTTCTTCAAACCAAGCTGCTTACCTATTGCAGATTCAGTCTTCCCAGCCTGGTGCAGGTCTACAATTTTGTTTCTGGTGTCCTTTGACAGCTCATTGGTCTTGGCCATAGTGGAGTTTGGAGTGTGACTGTTTGAGGTTGTGGACAGGTGTATTTTATACTGATAACAAGTTCAAACAGGTGCCATTAATACAGGTAACGAGTGGAGGACAGAGGAGCCTCTTAAATAAGAAGTTACAGGTCTGTGAGAGCCAGAAATCTTGCTTGTTTTGTAGGTGACCAAATACTTATTTTCCACCATAATTTGCAAATAAATTCATCAAAAATCCTACAATGTGATTTTCTGGATTTTTTTTCTCATTTTGTCTGTCATAGTTGAAGTGTACGTATGATGAAAATTACAGGCCTCTCTCATCTTTTTAAGTGGGAGAACTTGCACAATTGGTGGCTGACTAAATACTTTTTTGCCCCACTGTGTCATCAGTATAGAAATTAAACTTACATATTTTCACTGAGTTACAGATATCATTAATGTATATAATGAATAATAAAGGACCTAAAATCGAACCTTGTGGGACTCCTTTGTGTACAGTGACAAAATCTGATTGTACCCCATCTGCAATAATAACCTGAGATCTATCACCGAGATAATTCTGAAACCACAAACATGTGTCTGAGGCCAACCCCAATGAGGTCAGTCTCTCAGGCAGAAAAGAATGATCAACTGTATCGAAAGCCTTCGACAGGTCAACAAACAAAGCAACACAGTTCAACTTCTTATCCAAGGCTCTTACAATATCATTTACAACCAGTGTGGTGGCTGTGATAGTAACCGGACTGGAATTTGTTCAGAATGCAGTTGTCAGTATCAGGAATCAAGGTAAGATCCAGATGCAGACTGTTGAAGTAACACTGTTTATTGTAGCAACAGGGGCAGGCAATGAGAGGTCAAGGCAGGCAGGGGTTGCAAATCCAGGGTAGGGCAAAGGTGCAGGACGGCAGGCGGACTCAGGGTCAGGGACAGGCAGCGTTCAGTAATCCAGAAGTGGAGCAAAGGTACAGGACGGCAGTCTCAGGGTCAGGCAGCGAGGTCAGGCGGGTGGGTTACAGGGTCAGGACAGGCAAATGTCAAAACCCGGAGGACTAGGAAAGAGAGGCTGGGAAACGATAGGAGCTGACAGGAAAAACGCTGGTAAGCTTGAACGAACAAGACGAACTGGAAACAGACAAAGAACACAGGTATAAATACACAAGGGATAACTGGGAAGATGGGTGACACCTGGAGGGGGTGGAGACAAGCACAAGGACAGGTGAAACAGATCAGGGCGTGACAGTCAGACAAGAAAGAGCGCAGCTGTACATTTACCAATGACTCTAACATTTTTGCAATACAAGACAGCTTAGAGATTGGTCGATAGTTATCAAGGTCACCAGTAACCCCACCTCTGTGCAGAGGCAGCACATAGGCAGTTTTCCAAATCTTAGGTGTGACCTCAGAGGTCAACGTGAGGTTCAAAATATGAGTAAGAGCACCAGAGACACGTGGTGCAGCTCTAGCCAGCAACCCTGGGTCAAGTTTGTCAGCCCCTGTTGCTTTCTTAGTGTCTATGGCTAGCAAGACATCAATAACTTTCTCCTCTGTGAAGAGGCTGAGAGAGAAACCCTGACCACCAGCATCAACATACTCATGCATAATCCCTTCATATGCATCTTTTCTTCCTTCGTTTGTGGTCGACATTTTCTCAACAAGATTGCCTGCTGCAATGAAGTGGTTGTTGAAGGCATTAGCAAAGTCATTGTTATCAGTAATGAGTCCAGTATCCAACCCTATCTGATTTGGGAGTGTAGAGTGTATTTTGTTCTTAAATGTTTGAACTACTTTCCAGAATTTGGCTGGATTCCCATAGCAAACAGTCATTTAAACTGGTCACATAGAAATCTGATTTTGTTCTTCTAGTCTGATGCACAGGTTTCTCAGCTGCCTAAAAGTCAGCCAGTCAGAGCTAGAAGAAGTTTCTCTAGCCTTAGCCAATGCTACATTTTTTTAATGAATAGCATCAGAAATGTCTGAATAAACCATGAGTTTGATCTATTCTTTACTCTAACCTTAGTGTATGGAACGTGTTTATCGGCAATGGAAATAAAAACACTAGTACATTTTTAAAATAGATTCAAGATCCTGTAAGAAAGCTTGTTCTCTAAAGTTTCTGTCATTTATTTTGGTGAGAATAGGTTTGTCCCTATGAATTCTGACATCTCTAACACACACAATGGAGCAGTGATCACTGACACCTCGTGGAAATACTCCGCTAGCTCTATATTTCTGAGGTGCATTTGTTAGTATATAATCAAGCAATGAGGACTTTGCAGGCACCTTAAGAGTTGGCCTTGTTGGCTCAGTGATTAATTGTGTGAGATTTACCTCAGTAGAAAAGTCTTAAACTGTCGGAGTCCTGTGTTTTCCAATCAAAGTTAAAATCTCCTAGGAAATGACTTCAGTTGATATAAAAGTGGCTAATAATTTTGTTAAATGACTAAGCATATTCTTACTAGCAGAAGGTGGGAGATATAATCCAACAACTGTAACTTTACAGTTGTTACCTAATATAAGACTTAGAGCTAACACTTCAAATTGATTTGGAATGGAGACAGATTTAATTAGTGCAATGGAGAGGTCATTTTTAGCAGAGATAGCCACTCCTCCCCCTCTACTCATCCTGTCAGCTCTAAAAACATTGTACCCATCTAGTCCAATATCTGCATCATTACAATTCCTTGATAACCAAGTTTCAGATAAAACAAAGAAATCAGGACTAGCCTGAGAAACTAAAATCTTAATTAAATCAACATTTGACAAAATACTACGTATATTCAAATGTAACAAACCCAAGTCCCTTATAGTTTAAAAAAACATGTGGATTGTTGATATCGAGCGGGGTACTTGAGGTGTTTATACAAGTATAATCGCCAGTGTGAACCAAGTGAATGGGGACCAGATTACTGAGTACATTACCCCTACATCTGATACAATACTTGCTCTAGTTATACTGGGACTAGGGCTATATCATTTTGACTGTTTAAGTACCTTTTCCATGTTGAATGATAGCAGGCGGACACCATTTTCACCGAGGTGAAATCCATCATTGACGAAGTACCTCTGCTTTTTCCAAAAACAATCCAAACTGTCAAAAAATGACGTGCCCATGTCTTTAGAAAGACGCATCAGCCTTGGATGAAAAGACCACATACGACTAAAACTCTCAGTCCCACAACGGCGAGGAGATGGGATTGGTCCTGAGATAACGATTCTTCCTGCAAGGCTTCAAGCTGTTTCCAAGAGCAACAAGAAGTTGTTTCTGAGTCTCTCAGACTTCACTCCCATAATGTCATTTGAACCAACGTGCAACACAACTGTTCTTGACTACTGTCAAAATTCGAATTCATTCGGTGACTTTAGCACCTGGAAAACAAGTGTGCGTGTATCTTGGATTGACACTTTCCCATTGAGCTCCTGATTAAAACGCTGGCCGTTTACCATTATTGTTTTCTTCCCACGCCTTTAGCACAGATCCATTTTTATTCTTGGTTTTTCCAACTCCAACTTGGACACCACAGGTCACGGGGATCAGAGCTCCAGGAGCAGACACAGCGCGAGCAGAAGAAGACTCTTCGGGATCAGACCACCGCGGATCTGAAGGTGCTGGAATGTCAGGATCCAAAGCAGCAAAGCTGTTTGACGTCTGGAGAACACTCATTGCTTCCGTGGCTGTAGAGGATGGAGATAGAAGTCCTGGCATCGAGTCCCACGCCGTACCGCAATGGTTTGTAGCTAGCAAACCTGCCAATATGACAACTGACTTCAAAATATCAGTTACTGAGAACAACAGGTCAAATTAGAAACATGTGGGAGGATTGAACAGATTTAATGGAGGAGGGGACCGGAGAAATTCATGTTCATCACTCACCATGTCAGGTCATCAAACGCTCCAAAAAATGACTCCTCTGCAAAAACAAAGCAATGCTAGCTACAGTAAGTTTTTACCTCATGGACCTGCGTTTACAATGTATCCCATTTCAGTTTGTGTAGTTGTTGGTTTAGCTTTCTGTAACTGTAATAAGTATGGTCTGCATGTGTAGATGCATATTGTGTCATGATTGCAAGCTGTCCGGATATCTTTTCCAACTGTCCCATTGTCTGGTTTAAATGTCCATTCTAGAATGTCATTCTAGCCAATCAGAAATGAGTATTCAACAGTTCTGTAGTATAATGTACTATACTGTATCATATTGTACTATACTGTACTATACTGTACTATACTGTACTGTGTTGATCCAGACTATAGTCCTCATGCTGTGTGGTGGTCAGAGCAGGGAACCAGATTAGAGTCCTAGTGTGGTGTGTGGTGGTCAGAGCAGGGAACCAGATTAGAGTCCTAGTGTGGTGTGTGGTGGTCAGAGCAAGGAACCAGATTAGAGTCCTAGTGTGGTGTGTGGTGGTCAGAGCAGGGAACCAGATTAGAGTCCTAGTGTGGTGTGTGGTGGTCAGAGCAGGGAACCAGATTAGAGTCCTAGTGTGGTGTGTGGAGGTCAGAGCAAGGAACCAGATTAGAGTCCTAGTGTGGTGGTCAGAGCAGGGAACCAGATTAGAGTCCTAGTGTGGTGTGTGGTGGTCAGAGCAGGGAACCAGATTAGAGTCCTAGTGTGGTGGTCAAAGCAGGGAACCAGATTAGAGTCCTAGTGTGGTGGTCAAAGCAGGGAACCAGATTAGAGTCCTAGTGTGGTGTGTGGTGGTCAGAGCAGGGAACCAGATTAGAGTCCTAGTGTGGTGTGTGGTGGTCAGAGCAGGAAACCAGATTAGAGTCCTAGTGTGGTGTGTGGTGGTCAGAGCAGGGAACCAAATTAGAGTCCTAGTGTGGTGTGTGGTGGTCAGAGCAGGGAACCAGATTAGAGTCCTAGTGTGGTGTGTGGTGGTCAGAGCAGGGAACCAGATTAGAGTCCTAGTGTGGTGTGTGGTGGTCAGAGTAGGGACCAGATTAGAGTCCTAGTGTGGTGTGTGGTGGTCAGAGCAGGGAACCAGATTAGAGTCCTAGTGTGGTATGTGGTGGTGAGAGCAGGGAACCAGATTAGAGTCCTAGTGTGGTGGTCAAAGCAGGGAACCAGATTAGAGTCCTAGTGTGGTGTGTGGTGGTCAGAGCAGGGAACCAGATTAGAGTCCTAGTGTGGTGTGTGGTGGTCAGAGCAGGGAACCAGATTAGAGTCCTAGTGTGGTGTGTGGTGGTCAGAGCAGGGAACCAGATTAGAGTCCTAGTGTGGTGTGTGGTGGTCAGAGCAGGGACCCAGATTAGAGTCCTAGTGTGGTGTGTGGTGGTCAGAGCAGGGAACCAGATTAGAGTCCTAGTGTGGTGTGTGGTGGTCAGAGCAAGGAACCAGATTAAAGTCCTAGTGTGGTGTGTGGTGGTCAGAGCAGGGAACCAGATTAGAGTCCTAGTGTGGTGTGTGGTGGTCAGAGCAGGGAACCAGATTAGAGTCCTAGTGTGGTGGTCAGAGCAAGGAACCAGATTAGAGTCCTAGTGTGGTGTGTGGTGGTCAGAGCAGGGAACCAGATTAGAGTCCTAGTGTGGTGTGTGGTGGTCAGAGCAGTGACCCAGATTAGAGTCCTAGTGTGGTGTGTGGTGGTCAGAGCAGGGAACCAGATTAGAGTCATAGTGTGGTGTGTGGTGGTCAGAGCAGGGAACCAGATTAGAGTCCTAGTGTGGTGTGTGGTGGTCAGAGCAGGGAACCAGATTAGAGTCCTAGTGTGGTGGTCAGAGCAAGGAACCAGATTAGAGTCCTAGTGTGGTGTGTGGTGGTCAGAGCAGGGAACCAGATTAGAGTCCTAGTGTGGTGGTCAAAGCAGGGAACCAGATTAGAGTCCTAGTGTGGTGTGTGGTGGTCAGAGCAGGGAACCAGATTAGAGTCCTAGTGTGGTGTGTGGTGGTCAGAGCAGGGAACCAGATTAGAGTCCTAGTGTGGTGTGTGGTGGTCAGAGCAGGGAACCAGATTAGAGTCCTAGTGTGGTGTGTGGTGGTCAGAGCAATGAACCAGATTAGAGTCCTAGTGTGGTGTGTGGTGGTCAGAGCAGGGAACCAGATTAGAGTCCTAGTGTGGTGTGTGGTGGTCAGAGCAGGGAACCAGATTAGAGTCCTAGTGTGGTGTGTGGTGGTCAGAGCAGGGAACCAGATTAGAGTCCTAGTGTGGTGTGTGGTGGTCAGAGAAGGAAACCAGATTAGAGTCCTAGTGTGGTGTGTGGTGGTCAGAGCAGGGGACCAGATTAGAGTCCTAGTGTGGTGTGTGTTGGTCAGAGCAGGGAACCAGATTAGAGTCCTAGTGTGGTGGTCAGAGCAAGGAACCAGATTAGAGTCCTAGTGTGGTGTGTGGTGGTCAGAGCAGGGAACCAGATTAGAGTCCTAGTGTGGTGGTCAAAGCAGGGAACCAGATTAGAGTCCTAGTGTGGTGTGTGGTGGTCAGAGCAGGGAACCAGATTAGAGTCCTAGTGTGGTGTGTGGTGGTCAGAGCAGGGAACCAGATTAGAGTCCTAGTGTGGTGTGTGGTGGTCAGAGCAGGGAACCAGATTAGAGTCCTAGTGTGGTGTGTGGTGGTCAGAGCAGGGAACCAGATTAGAGTCCTAGTGTGGTGTGTGGTGGTCAGAGCAAGGAACCAGATTAGAGTCCTAGTGTGGTGTGTGGTGGTCAGAGCAGGGAACCAGATTAGAGTCCTAGTGTGGTGTGTGGTGGTCAGAGCAGGGAACCAGATTAGAGTCCTAGTGTGGTGTGTGGTGGTCAGAGCAAGGAACCAGATTAGAGTCCTAGTGTGGTATGTGGTGGTCAGAGCAGGGAACCAGATTAGAGTCCTAGTGTGGTGGTCAAAGCAGGGAACCAGATTAGAGTCCTAGTGCGGTGTGTGGTGGTCAGAGCAGGGGACCAGATTAGAGTCCTAGTGTGGTGTGTGTTGGTCAGAGCAGGGAACCAGATTAGAGTCCTAGTGTGGTGGTCAAAGCAGGGAACCAGATTAGAGTCCTAGTGTGGTGTGTGGTGGTCAGAGCAGGGGACCAGATTAGAGTCCTAGTGTGGTGTGTGGTGGTCAGAGCAGGGAACCAGATTAGAGTCCTAGTGTGGTGTGTGGTGGTCAGAGAAGGGAACCAGATTAGAGTCCTAGTGTGGTGTGTGGTGGTCAGAGCAGGGAACCAGATTAGAGTCCTAGTGTGGTGGTCAGAGCAAGGAACCAGATTAGAGTCCTAGTGTGGTGTGTGGTGGTCAGAGCAGGGAACCAGATTAGAGTCCTAGTGTGGTGGTCAAAGCAGGGAACCAGATTAGAGTCCTAGAGTGGTGTGTGGTGGTCAGAGCAGGGAACCAGATTAGAGTCCTAGTGTGGTGTGTGGTGGTCAGAGCAGGGAACCAGATTAGAGTCCTAGTGTGGTGTGTGGTGGTCAGAGCAGGGAACCAGATTAGAGTCCTAGTGGGGTGTGTGGTGGTCAGAGCAGGGAACCAGATTAGAGTCCTAGTGTGGTGTGTGGTGGTCAGAGCAAGGAACCAGATTAGAGTCCTAGTGTGGTGTGTGGTGGTCAGAGCAGGGAACCAGATTAGAGTCCTAGTGTGGTGTGTGGTGGTCAGAGCAGGGAACCAGATTAGAGTCCTAGTGTGGTGTGTGGTGGTCAGAGCAAGGAACCAGATTAGAGTCCTAGTGTGGTGTGTGGTGGTCAGAGCAGGGAACCAGATTAGAGTCCTAGTGTGGTGTGTGGTGGTCAGAGCAGGGAACCAGATTAGAGTCCTAGTGTGGTGTGTGGTGGTCAGAGCAAGGAACCAGATTAGAGTCCTAGTGTGGTGTGTGGTGGTCAGAGCAGGGAACCAGATTAAAGTCCTAGTGTGGTGGTCAAAGCAGGGAACCAGATTAGAGTCCTATTGTGGTGTGTGGTGGTCAGAGAAGGGGACCAGATTAGAGTCCTAGTGTGGTGTGTGTTGGTCAAAGCAGGGAACCAGATTAGAGTCCTAGTGTGGTGGTCAAAGCAGGGAACCAGATTAGAGTCCTAGTGTGGTGTGTGGTGGTCAGAGCAGGGGACCAGATTAGAGTCCTAGTGTGGTGTGTGGTGGTCAGAGCAGGGAACCAGATTAGAGTCCTAGTGTGGTGTGTGGTGGTCAGAGAAGGGAACCAGATTAGAGTCCTAGTGTGGTGTGTGGTGGTCAGAGCAGGGAACCAGATTAGAGTCCTAGTGTGGTGGTCAGAGCAAGGAACCAGATTAGAGTCCTAGTGTGGTGTGTGGTGGTCAGAGCAGGGAACCAGATTAGAGTCCTAGTGTGGTGGTCAAAGCAGGGAACCAGATTAGAGTCCTAGTGTGGTGTGTGGTGGTCAGAGCAGGGAACCAGATTAGAGTCCTAGTGTGGTGTGTGGTGGTCAGAGCAGGGAACCAGATTAGAGTCCTAGTGTGGTGTGTGGTGGTCAGAGCAGGGAACCAGATTAGAGTCCTAGTGGGGTGTGTGGTGGTCAGAGCAGGGAACTAGATTAGAGTCCTAGTGTGGTGTGTGGTGGTCAGAGCAAGGAACCAGATTAGAGTCCTAGTGTGGTGTGTGGTGGTCAGAGCAGGGAACCAGATTAGAGTCCTAGTGTGGTGTGTGGTGGTCAGAGCAGGGAACCAGATTAGAGTCCTAGTGTGGTGTGTGGTGGTCAGAGCAAGGAACCAGATTAGAGTCCTAGTGTGGTGTGTGGTGGTCAGAGCAGGGAACCAGATTAGAGTCCTAGTGTGGTGGTCAAAGCAGGGAACCAGATTAGAGTCCTAGTGTGGTGTGTGGTGGTCAGAGCAGGGGACCAGATTAGAGCCCTAGTGTAGTGTGTGTTGGTCAGAGCAGGGAACCAGATTAGAGTCCTAGTGTGGTGTGTGGTGGTCAGAGAAGGGAACCAGATTAGAGTCCTAGTGTGGTGTGTGGTGGTCAGAACAGGGAACCATATTAGAGTCCTAGTGTGGTGGTCAGAGCAGGGAACCAGATTAGAGTCCTAGTGTGGTGTGTGGTGGTCAGAGCAGGGAACCAGATTAGAGTCCTAGTGTGGTGTGTGGTGGTCAGAGCAAGGAACCAGATTAGAGTCCTAGTGTGGTGTGTGGTGGTCAGAGCAGGGAACCAGATTAGAGTCCTAGTGTGGTGGTCAAAGCAGGGAACCAGATTAGAGTCCTAGTGTGGTGTGTGGTGGTCAGAGCAGGGGACCAGATTAGAGTCCTAGTGTGGTGTGTGGTGGTCAGAGCAGGGAACCAGATTAGAGTCCTAGTGTGGTGTGTGGTGGTCAGAGAAGGGAACCAGATTAGAGTCCTAGTGTGGTGTGTGGTGGTCAGAGCAGGGAACCAGATTAGAGTCCTAGTGTGGTGTGTGGTGGTCAGAGCAGGGAACCAGATTAGAGTCCTAGTGTGGTGGTCAAAGCAGGGAACCAGATTAGAGTCCTAGTGTGGTGTGTGGTGGTCAGAGCAGGGAACCAGATTAGAGTCCTAGTGTGGTGGTCAGAGCAAGGAACCAGATTAGAGTCCTAGTGTGGTGGTCAGAGCAGGGAACCAGATTAGAGTCCTAGTGTGGTGGTCAGAGCAGGGAACCAGATTAGAGTCCTAGTGTGGTGGTCAAAGCAGGGAACCAGATTAGAGTCCTAGTGTGGTGTGTGGTGGTCAGAGCAGGGAACCAGATTAGAGTCCTAGTGTGGTGTGTGGTGGTCAGAGCAGGGAACCAGATTAGAGTCCTAGTGTGGTGTGTGGTGGTCAGAGCAGGGAACCAGATTAGAGTCCTAGTGTGGTGTGTGGTGGTCAGAGCAGGGAACCAGATTAGAGTCCTAGTGTGGTGTGTGGTGGTCAGAGCAAGGAACCAGATTAGAGTCCTAGTGTGGTGTGTGGTGGTCAGAGAAGGGAACCAGATTAGAGTCCTAGTGTGGTGTGTGGTGGTCAGAACAGGGAACCAGATTAGAGTCCTAGTGTGGTGGTCAGAGCAGGGAACCAGATTAGAGTCCTAGTGTGGTGTGTGGTGGTCAGAGCAGGGAACCAGATTAGAGTCCTAGTGTGGTGTGTGGTGGTCAGAGCAAGGAACCAGATTAGAGTCCTAGTGTGGTGTGTGGTGGTCAGAGCAGGGAACCAGATTAGAGTCCTAGTGTGGTGTGTGGTGGTCAGAGCAGGGGACCAGATTAGAGTCCTAGTGTGGTGTGTGGTGGTCAGAGCAGGGAACCAGATTAGAGTCCTAGTGTGGTGTGTGGTGGTCAGAGAAGGGAACCAGATTAGAGTCCTAGTGTGGTGTGTGGTGGTCAGAGCAGGGAACCAGATTAGAGTCCTAGTGTGGTGGTCAGAGCAAGGAACCAGATTAGAGTCCTAGTGTGGTGTGTGGTGGTCAGAGCAGGGAACCAGATTAGAGTCCTAGTGTGGTGGTCAAAGCAGGGAACCAGATTAGAGTCCTAGTGTGGTGTGTGGTGGTCAGAGCAGGGAACCAGATTAGAGTCCTAGTGTGGTGTGTGGTGGTCAGAGCAGGGAACCAGATTAGAGTCCTAGTGTGGTGTGTGGTGGTCAGAGCAGGGAACCAGATTAGAGTCCTAGTGTGGTGTGTGGTGGTCAGAGCAGGGAACCAGATTAGAGTCCTAGTGTGGTGGTCAGAGAAGGGAACCAGATTAGAGTCCTAGTGTGGTGTGTGGTGGTCAGAGCAGGGGACCAGATTAGAGTCCTAGTGTGGTGTGTGTTGGTCAGAGCAGGGAACCAGATTAGAGTCCTAGTGTGGTGGTCAAAGCAGGGAACCAGATTAGAGTCCTAGTGTGGTGTGTGGTGGTCAGAGCAGGGGACCAGATTAGAGTCCTAGTGTGGTGTGTGGTGGTCAGAGCAGGGAACCAGATTAGAGTCCTAGTGTGGTGTGTGGTGGTCAGAGAAGGGAACCAGATTAGAGTCCTAGTGTGGTGTGTGGTGGTCAGAGCAGGGAACCAGATTAGAGTCCTAGTGTGGTGGTCAGAGCAAGGAACCAGATTAGAGTCCTAGTGTGGTGTGTGGTGGTCAGAGCAGGGAACCAGATTAGAGTCCTAGTGTGGTGGTCAAAGAGGGAACCAGATTAGAGTCCTAGTGTGGTGTGTGGTGGTCAGAGCAGGGAACCAGATTAGAGTCCTAGTGTGGTGTGTGGTGGTCAGAGCAGGGAACCAGATTAGAGTCCTAGTGTGATGTGTGGTGGTCAGAGCAGGGAACCAGATTAGAGTCCTAGTGGGGTGTGTGGTGGTCAGAGCAGGGAACCAGATTAGAGTCCTAGTGTGGTGTGTGGTGGTCAGAGCAAGGAACCAGATTAGAGTCCTAGTGTGGTGTGTGGTGGTCAGAGCAGGGAACCAGATTAGAGTCCTAGTGTGGTGTGTGGTGGTCAGAGCAGGGAACCAGATTAGAGTCCTAGTGTGGTGTGTGGTGGTCAGAGCAAGGAACCAGATTAGAGTCCTAGTGTGGTGTGTGGTGGTCAGAGCAGGGAACCAGATTAGAGTCCTAGTGTGGTGGTCAAATCAGGGAACCAGATTAGAGTCCTAGTGTGGTGTGTGGTGGTCAGAGCAGGGGACCAGATTAGAGTCCTAGTGTGGTGTGTGTTGGTCAGAGCAGGGAACCAGATTAGAGTCCTAGTGTGGTGTGTGGTGGTCAGAGAAGGGGACCAGATTAGAGTCCTAGTGTGGTGTGTGTTGGTCAGAGCAGGGAACCAGATTAGAGTCCTAGTGTGGTGTGTGTTGGTCAGAGCAGGGAACCAGATTAGAGTCCTAGTGTGGTGTGTGGTGGTCAGAGAAGGGAACCAGATTAGAGTCCTAGTGTGGTGTGTGGTGGTCAGAGCAGGGAACCAGATTAGAGTCCTAGTGTGGTGGTCAGAGCAAGGAACCAGATTAGAGTCCTAGTGTGGTGTGTGGTGGTCAGAGCAGGGAACCAGATTAGAGTCCTAGTGTGGTGTGTGGTGGTCAGAGCAAGGAACCAGATTAGAGTCCTAGTGTGGTGTGTGGTGGTCAGAGTAGGGAACCAGATTAGAGTCCTAGTGTGGTGTGTGGTGGTCAGAGCAGGGAACCAGATTAGAGTCCTAGTGTGGTGTGTGGTGGTCAGAGCAAGGAACCAGATTAGAGTCCTAGTGTGGTGTGTGGTGGTCAGAGCAGGGAACCAGATTAGAGTCCTAGTGTGGTGGTCAAAGCAGGGAACCAGATTAGAGTCCTAGTGTGGTGTGTGGTGGTCAGAGCAGGGGACCAGATTAGAGTCCTAGTGTGGTGTGTGTTGGTCAGAGCAGGGAACCAGATTAGAGTCCTAGTGTGGTGTGTGGTGGTCAGAGAAGGGAACCAGATTAGAGTCCTAGTGTGGTGTGTGGTGGTCAGAACAGGGAACCAGATTAGAGTCCTAGTGTGGTGGTCAGAGCAGGGAACCATATTAGAGTCCTAGTGTGGTGTGTGGTGGTCAGAGCAGGGAACCAGATTAGATTCCTAGTGTGGTGTGTGGTGGTCAGAGCAAGGAACCAGATTAGAGTCCTAGTGTGGTGTGTGGTGGTCAGAGCAGGGAACCAGATTAGAGTCCTAGTGTGGTGGTCAAAGCAGGGAACCAGATTAGAGTCCTAGTGTGGTGTGTGGTGGTCAGAGCAGGGGACCAGATTAGAGTCCTAGTGTGGTGTGTGGTGGTCAGAGCAGGGAACCAGATTAGAGTCCTAGTGTGGTGTGTGGTGGTCAGAGAAGGGAACCAGATTAGAGTCCTAGTGTGGTGTGTGGTGGTCAGAGCAGGGAACCAGATTAGAGTCCTAGTGTGGTGGTCAGAGCAAGGAACCAGATTAGAGTCCTAGTGTGGTGTGTGGTGGTCAGAGCAGGGAACCAGATTAGAGTCCTAGTGTGGTGGTCAAAGCAGGGAACCAGATTAGAGTCCTAGTGTGGTGTGTGGTGGTCAGAGCAGGGAACCAGATTAGAGTCCTAGTGTGGTGTGTGGTGGTCAGAGCAGGGAACCAGATTAGAGTCCTAGTGTGGTGTGTGGTGGTCAGAGCAGGGAACCAGATTAGAGTCCTAGTGTGGTGTGTGGTGGTCAGAGCAAGGAACCAGATTAGAGTCCTAGTGTGGTGTGTGGTGGTCAGAGCAGGGAACCAGATTAGAGTCCTAGTGTGGTGGTCAAAGCAGGGAACCAGATTAGAGTCCTAGTGTGGTGTGTGGTGGTCAGAGCAGGGGACCAGATTAGAGTCCTAGTGTGGTGTGTGTTGGTCAGAGCAGGGAACCAGATTAGAGTCCTAGTGTGGTGGTCAAAGCAGGGAACCAGATTAGAGTCCTAGTGTGGTGTGTGGTGGTCAGAGCAGGGGACCAGATTAGAGTCCTAGTGTGGTGTGTGGTGGTCAGAGCAGGGAACCAGATTAGAGTCCTAGTGTGGTGTGTGGTGGTCAGAGAAGGGAACCAGATTAGAGTCCTAGTGTGGTGTGTGGTGGTCAGAGCAGGGAACCAGATTAGAGTCCTAGTGTGGTGGTCAGAGCAAGGAACCAGATTAGAGTCCTAGTGTGGTGTGTGGTGGTCAGAGCAGGGAACCAGATTAGAGTCCTAGTGTGGTGGTCAAAGCAGGGAACCAGATTAGAGTCCTAGTGTGGTGTGTGGTGGTCAGAGCAGGGAACCAGATTAGAGTCCTAGTGTGGTGTGTGGTGGTCAGAGCAGGGAACCAGATTAGAGTCCTAGTGTGGTGTGTGGTGGTCAGAGCAGGGAACCAGATTAGAGTCCTAGTGTGGTGTGTGGTGGTCAGAGCAAGGAACCAGATTAGAGTCCTAGTGTGGTGTGTGGTGGTCAGAGCAGGGAACCAGATTAGAGTCCTAGTGTGGTGGTCAAAGCAGGGAACCAGATTAGAGTCCTAGTGTGGTGTGTGGTGGTCAGAGCAGGGGACCAGATTAGAGTCCTAGTGTGGTGTGTGTTGGTCAGAGCAGGGAACCAGATTAGAGTCCTAGTGTGGTGGTCAAAGCAGGGAACCAGATTAGAGTCCTAGTGTGGTGTGTGGTGGTCAGAGCAGGGGACCAGATTAGAGTCCTAGTGTGGTGTGTGGTGGTCAGAGCAGGGAACCAGATTAGAGTCCTAGTGTGGTGTGTGGTGGTCAGAGAAGGGAACCAGATTAGAGTCCTAGTGTGGTGTGTGGTGGTCAGAGCAGGGAACCAGATTAGAGTCCTAGTGTGGTGGTCAGAGCAAGGAACCAGATTAGAGTCCTAGTGTGGTGTGTGGTGGTCAGAGCAGGGAACCAGATTAGAGTCCTAGTGTGGTGGTCAAAGCAGGGAACCAGATTAGAGTCCTAGTGTGGTGTGTGGTGGTCAGAGCAGGGAACCAGATTAGAGTCCTAGTGTGGTGTGTGGTGGTCAGAGCAGGGAACCAGATTAGAGTCCTAGTGTGGTGTGTGGTGGTCAGAGCAGGGAACCAGATTAGAGTCCTAGTGTGGTGTGTGGTGGTCAGAGCAGGGAACCAGATTAGAGTCCTAGTGTGGTGTGTGGTGGTCAGAGCAAGGAACCAGATTAGAGTCCTAGTGTGGTGTGTGGTGGTCAGAGCAGGGAACCAGATTAGAGTCCTAGTGTGGTGTGTGGTGGTCAGAGCAGGGAACCAGATTAGAGTCCTAGTGTGGTGTGTGGTGGTCAGAGCAAGGAACCAGATTAGAGTCCTAGTGTGGTGTGTGGTGGTCAGAGCAGGGAACCAGATTAGAGTCCTAGTGTGGTGGTCAAAGCAGGGAACCAGATTAGAGTCCTAGTGTGGTGTGTGGTGGTCAGAGCAGGGGACCAGATTAGAGTCCTAGTGTGGTGTGTGTTGGTCAGAGCAGGGAACCAGATTAGAGTCCTAGTGTGGTGTGTGGTGGTCAGAGAAGGGAACCAGATTAGAGTCCTAGTGTGGTGTGTGGTGGTCAGAACAGGGAACCAGATTAGAGTCCTAGTATGGTGGACAAAGCAGGGAACCAGATTAGAGTCCTAGTGTGGTGTGTGGTGGTCAGAGCAGGGAACCAGATTAGAGTCCTAGTGTGGTGTGTGGTGGTCAGAGCAGGGAACCAGATTAGAGTCCTAGTGTGGTGTGTGGTGGTCAGAGAAGGGAACCAGATTAGAGTCCTAGTGTGGTGTGTGGTGGTCAGAGGTTATGAAGGTATAAGAAAGACAGAAAATTGATAAACACCTAACTGGCTGAACAGGTAATAACGGAGAGAGAGAGAGAGAGAGAGAGAGAGAGAGAGAGAGAGAGAGAGAGAGAGAGTCAATCAGACTGTTACTGTGGTGGTGGTGGGGTGATTGATCTAAGAGAGAGAGAGAGTCATTCAGACTGTTACTGTGGTGGTGGTGAGGTGATTGATCTAAGAGAGAGAGAAAGTAATTCAGACTGTTACTGTGGTGGTGGTGAGGTGATTGATCTAAGAGAGAGTAATTCAGACTGTTACTGTGGTGGTGGTGAGGTGATTGATCTAAGAGAGAGTCATTCAGACTGTTACTGTGGTGGTTGTGAGATGATTGATCTAAGAGAGAGAGTCATTCAGACTGTTACTGTGGTGGTGGTGAGGTGATTGATCTAAGAGAGAGAGTCATTCAGACTGTTACTGTGGGGTGGTGAGGTGATTGATCTAAGAGAGCGAGTCATTCAGACTGTTACTGTGGTGGTGGTGAGGTGATTGATCTAAGAGAGAGTCATTCAGACTGTTACTGTGGTGGTGGTGAGGTGATTGATCTAAGAGAGAGAGAGAGTCATTCAGACTGTTACTGTGGTGGTGGTGAGGTGATTGATCTAAGAGAGAGTCATTCAGACTGTTACTGTGGTGGTGGTGAGGTGATTGATCTAAGAGAGAGAGAGAGTCATTCAGACTGTTACTGTGGTGGTGGTGAGGTGATTGATCTAAGAGAGAGTCATTCAGACTGTTACTGTGGTGGTGGTGAGGTGATTGATCTAAGAGAGAGAGTCATTCAGACTGTTACTGTGGTGGTGGTGAGGTGATTGATCTAAGAGAGAGTCATTCAGACTGTTACTGTGGTGGTGGTGAGGTGATTGATCTAAGAGAGAGAGTCATTCAGACTGTTACTGTGGTGGTGGTGAGGTGATTGATCTAAGAGAGAGTCATTCAGACTGTTACTGTGGTGGTGGTGAGGTGATTGATCTAAGAGAGAGTCATTCAGACTGTTACTGTGGTGCTGGTGAGGTGATTGATCTAAGAGAGTCATTCAGACTGTTACTGTGGTGGTGGTGAGGTGATTGATCTAAGAGAGAGAGAGAGTCATTCA
Organism: Oncorhynchus mykiss; assembly: GCF_013265735.2. Taxonomy (NCBI): domain Eukaryota; kingdom Metazoa; phylum Chordata; class Actinopteri; order Salmoniformes; family Salmonidae; genus Oncorhynchus; species Oncorhynchus mykiss. Next base: position 40,863,026 of record NC_048590.1, read on the forward strand.
GACTGTTACTGTGGTGGTGGTGAGGTGATTGATCTAAGAGAGAGAGTCATTCAGATTGTTACTGTGGTGGTGGTGAGGTGATTGATCTAAGAGAGAGAGTCATTCAGACTGTTACTGTGGTGGTGGTGAGGTGATTGATAACGGCCGTAGAAAGGGAAAGGTTGGGTCTGTATGTTTTCATTTAAAGGAACATTGGGTCGTGTACAGAAACACTGGTCGTGGGGTAGGTGGCTTTAGCCCCAGTTCTGTGTTGACCTTCAGTGCTGGACAGCCATCCAACAGTCCAACTCGTTAGATCTAACTGGACCACCATCACAATACTGTAGCTGAGCTCTGACACGTTGGTAAAGCTAGTCTGGTTTGATGTGTATGTTAAACCAGTGGATGGTAGTTAAAGCTGAGTGTGAGAAACAAATGACTTTTGAACGTGAGTGTAGTTTTGGCTGCTCTTACTCTGCTGATGTCCCGTGTGGCTCAGTTGGCATAGTGTCTGAAACGCGTGGGTTCGATTCTCACGGGGAACCAGTACTAAAAAGTATGAAAATGTATGCACTCACTGTATTGTAAGTCTCTCTTGATAAGAGCGTCCACTAAATGATGTAAGTCTGTGGTGTAATAAGCATATCAATATAGTTAATACTGCACTGCCATCTAGTGGAATAGATCAGTAACTTCACTTGAATTTCCTTACTTTCTATTCTGAATGTACTAGATGCAGACTACTGTATCTTTGTAACAAAGCTACAGTAAAAAGCTGACCTATAAAGAGGACTGTAGTCATTGTGTATTTAGTGTGGTGACCACAGACAGGCTTTAGCTGACACCTCCAGGCTGTTTCACTGTGGACATAGTATTCCTCATTCACTTCATGTTATTTAAAACCACTTTAAATCAGCCTGTCTAAACTGAAAGGCCCATCTATCAGACGATGAAGAGTTCAGAAGTCCCCCTCTTCCTCTCAGTCAGCAAACTGAAGGTTTTAACTGTAGCAGCACCATCCCTCTGTGTGTGTGTGTGTGTGTGTGTGTGTGTGTGTGTGTGTGTGTGTGTGTGTGTGTGTGTGTGTGTGTGTGTGTGTGTGTGTGTGTGTGTGTGTGTGTGTGTGTGTGTTTGTGTGTTTGTGTGTGTGTTCTGTCCGAAGTGCTGCCTCGGAGGAAAGCTTCTGTAATGAAGTCTGACATACGCACACACACACACACCGCACGCACGCAGACACACACACACACACACACACACACTGGCTCTCTACTCTGGGTCATTAGCTAGATGAAGGAGGAGATTTCATTTGATCAGAGAAATATGGGATCAGAGTCAAATGAATCCATTTGCTGGATAAGTGCTTAGTAAAGGGGTTGGTCTGTCCTCTGCAGTACTTATTAACTAGAAAGCTGCTGTGCTGTGTGTTTTCTGGGAACCAGCACAGCATTCTTCACCACCCATTTTTATAACTGAATACATGGGTAGATATGTAAGGGTTAGGACATTATCAATATGTTTTAATACATTATGTTTAATGCATTGTCAATATGTTAATACATTGTCACTATGTTAATAGTGTTAATAGTAATGTTTTGAGTATTTGGCTTTGAGCTTTCCTGGTGTTTTCTGTCTGTGACTTTACCACTGCTCTTAACTCCCAGGAGGTGTGTTGTACGTTCATTGTTTGGTTCCTGATAGACTGTTATCAGCTCAGTCCTCTTGACCCTCTATTCTGTACCTCAGGCTGTTCCTGTTGGTATGATGCCTTCAATCCTACCTAACCCCAACACCTAGCAGACCCCCTCTATAACCCCACCTAGCCCCAACACACAGGAGACCCCTCTAACCTGACCCCCTCTATAACCCCACCTAGCCCCAACACACAGGAGACCCCCTCTAACCTGACCCCATCTATAACCCTACCTAACCACAACACACAGGAGACCCCCTCTAACCTGACCCCTCTATAACCCTACCTAACCACAACACACAGGAGACCCCCTCTAACCTGAACCCCTCTATAACCCTACCTAACCCCAACACACAGGAGACCCCCTCTAACCTGACCCCCTCTATAACCCTACCTAACCCCAACACACAGGAGACCCCCTCTAACCTGACCCCCTCTATAACCCCACCTAGCCCCAACACACAGGAGACCCCCTCTAACCTGATCCGCTCTATAACCCCACCTAGCCCCACACACAGGAGACCCCCTCTAACCTGACCCCCTCTATAATCCCACCTAGCCCCAACACACAGGAGACCCCCTCTAACCTGAACCCCTCTATAACCCTACCTAACCACAACACACAGGAGACCCCATCTAACCTGACCCCCTCTATAACCCTACCTAACCCCAACACACAGCAGACCCCCTCAAACCTGACCTCTCTATAACCCCACTTAACCCCAACACACAGCAGACCCCAAATAACCTGACCCCCTCTACATCCCCACTTAACCCCAACACACAGCAGACCCCCTCTAACCTGACCCCCTCTACAACCCCACCTAACCCCAACACACATCAGACCCCCTCTACATCCCCACGTAACCCCAACACACAGCAGACCCCTCTACAACCCCACCTAACCCCAACACACAGCAGATCCCCTCTACAACCCCACCTAACCACAACACACAGCAGACCCCCTCTACAACCCCACCTAACCCCAACACACAGCAGATCCCCTCTACAACCCCACCTAACCCCAACACACAGCAGATCCCAACCTGATAAGATGCTGATGAGATAGTGATTAGATAGTGATGATCACCAGACACAGCCCACGAGGAGGAACAATACAGTCTGATGTCATCTTTTTGTCCCTCATTGTCCACTATGTCCTTCCTGCTACAACCCACCAGCCAGGTCTTAAGGGGTCAGCATGTTTCAGTTCGGCTGGCGCCTAGCTAGGTGAAACCAATGAGGTGCTCGCATACTCCCTTAAAAGACCTTCACTTAAAAAATGAGAAGAAAGCAGAAATAGTCCATTTCAGAATTAATCTTAAGATAACTCAAGAAATCTGTTTTTAATTTGACATCTAACTAAGATGTTTGGTACAGTATTTTTCAATGAAAAAATGTGCATGAAAACGAGTCGTCTCTTGTTGATTGATAACAAAGACTTGAAGAACCCTACTGTTGACCAACCACCGACTGAAGAACCATACTGTTGACCAACCACCTACTGAAGAACCCTACTGTTGACCAACCATCTACTGAAGAACTCTACTGTTGACCAACCACCTACTGAAGAACCCTACTGTTGACCAACCACCTACTGAAGAACCCTACTGTTGACCAACCACCTACTGAAGAACCCTACTGTTGACCAGCCACCTACTGAAGTACCCTACTGTTGACCAACCACCTACTGAAGAACCCTACTGTTGACCAACCACCTACTGAAGAACCCTACTATTGACCAACCACCTACTGAAGAACCCTACTATTGACCAACCACCTACTGAAGAACTCTACTGTTGACCAACCACCTACTGAAGAACCCTACTGTTGACCAACCACCTACTGAAGAACTCTACTGTTGACCAACCACCTACTGAAGAACCCTACTGTTGACCAACCACCTACTGAAGAACTCTACTGTTGACCAACCACCTACTGAAGAACCCTACTGTTGACCAACCACCTACTGAAGAACCCTACTGTTGACCAACCACCTACTGAAGAACTCTACTGTTGACAATTCACCAACGAAGGGGCATAGACTTCAGCTAACGACTTCGGCTTGTTGTGTGCTCAAACAAAAAGGTCACAAAATGTTGTCATAATATATGCCCAAACTCTTCTAAACTGTTTCAGCTGGGAAGCATGTGGACGCCTTTAGGGTGAGGGATGAGGCGTAGAGGAGGAGGGAGGAGGGAGGAGGGGGAGGCAGAGAGGAGGAGGGAGAAGGGAGAGGAGGAGGGAGGAGGGGGAGGCAGAGAGGAGGAGTTAGCAGGGGGAGGCAGAGAGGAGGAGAGTGGAGGGGGAGGCAGAGAGGAGGAGGGAGCAGGGGGAGGGGAGGAGGGGGAGGCAGAGAGGAGGAGGGAGCAGGGGGAGGCAGAGAGGAGGAGGTAGAAGGGAGAGGAGGAGGGAGGAGGGGGAGGCAGAGAGGAGGAGGGAGGAGGGGGGGCATAGAGGAGGAGGGAGGAGTGGGGGCAGAGAGGAGGAGGGAGGGGAGGAGGGGGAGGCAGAGAGGAGGAGGGAGCAGGGGGAGGCAGAGAGGAGGAGGGAGCAGGGGGAGGCAGAGAGGAGGAGGGAGAGTGGAGTAGCCGAACACTGCCACCTGTTGGTGAAATGTTGATATTGCAGACAGAGCCTCTCTCTCTCTCTCTCTCTCTCTCTCTCTCTCTCTCTCTCTCTCTCTCTCTCTCTCTCTGCCTCTATTTCGCTCTCTCTCTCCATCTCTCTCTCTCTCTCCATCTCTCTCGCTCTCTCTGCCTCTATTTTTCTCGCTCCATCTCACTCGCTCTCGCTCTCTATTTCTCTCTCTCCGTCTCTCTCGCCCTCCTCTCTTTCTGCCTCTATTTCTCTTTCTCTCTCCCGCTCTGCCTCTATTTCTCTCTCTACCTCTATTTAACTCTCTCTGCCTCTTTCTTTCTCTCTCTCTCTGTCTCCATTTCTCTCTCTCTCTCTCTCTCTCTCTCTCTCTCTCTCTCTCTCTCTATGTCTCTCTCAATTTAATTATATTTGCTTTATTGGCATGATGTAACAATGTACATATTTCCAAAGCTTACTTTGGATATTTACAATATTAACATAATAAGAATCAAAATTGTCAACGGGACAACAGTAACAACAATAACCAAGGATCAAAACAACCATACATTCAACAATAACAATAAGCATACAGTAGAGTACATGTGCAGGATGATTGGTCTGTCAGACACTGTCCCTCATCTCAGCAATGTAATGCGCTGCCAACCCACAGCTCTCTGTGTCCTCCCCCAACAGGACGGGTAACCTACTCTCATCAGAGAGGTCTTTGAAACCTCGAATAAGGGTTTCAAATTTGGGGAAATTACACTCTCTAATTGTTTTATATTTTTGACATTTTGTCAGGAAATGCAGCTCTGTCTCATGTTCTGCTGTTGTGCAGTGGTTGCACAGCCTTTCCTCTACAGGGAGCCAGGTTTTCCTGTGTCTACCCTTCTCAATGACAAGGCTGTGCTCACTGAGCCTGTCCTTTTCAAGGTTTTTGTAAGGTTTTGATCAGTAACCATGGTCAAATAGTTAGCCACGGTGTACTGTTGATTTAGGGCCAGATAGCACTGCATTTTGCTTTGTGCTTGTGTTTGTGTTTCCCAATAAGCAACATAGTTTTGTTTGACTGTGTTGTCATTTGTTTTATTCTGATTGATTGGATGTTCTGGTCTTGAGGCTTCAGTGTGTTTCTCTTTCTATGTCTCTCTATTTTTCTCTATGTCTCTCTCTCTCTCTCTCTCTCTCTCTCTCTCTCTCTCTCTCTTTCTTTCTCTCTCTCTCTCTCTCTCTTTCTTTCTCTCTCTCTCTTTCTTTCTCTCTCTCTCTTTCTCTCTCTCTCTCCCTCTCTCTCTCTCTCTCTATGTATCTCTCTCTATGTCTCTCTCACTATGTCTCTCCCTCTCTCTCTCTCCCGCTCACGCTCTCTCTCTCTTTCTTTCTCTCTTTCTCTCTTTCTCTTTCTCCCCCTCTCCATCTCTCTTTTCCTCTGTTCTCTCCCAGTCAGACACAAATCTGCCAGATTCACTACGAGCTTCGATGCCCCAAATAGACAGATTAAAGACAGTCTGAGAAGGCCATTTGTGAACCATAAGAGTTTGTGTGATTCTCAGCAGTGGTACTAGTCTATGGTTGTGTGTGTGATTCTCAGATCTGTGTTTTGATTAGCGGCACCTCTCGCTGTGTTGGTTGTTGTTGCTTGGCAGGAAAAATGTTGCAATTTGTTCTCCTCTGTCCCCGCAAACTCCCCACTGCAGACACACACACACACACACACACACACCCACACACACACACACACACACACGGGTGTATAGGTGGAGTATCTGTCTGTAGTAGAGCTGAAAAGTTAACGTTTAGAGCTGAAAAGGTCTGAGGCACTGCCTGCATTCACAAGCACCCTCTGTCTCAGTCACTTTGTCTGTGTGTGTGTGTATGTGTGCGTGTGTGTGTGTGTATGTGTGTGTGTATGCGTGTGTGTGCGCATGTGCGCGCTCGTGTGTGCCTGTGTACATGCATGTACAGTATGCGCGTGTGTGGCTTTAAATCTACTGATCATCACAGATAGATGTGAAGCATCCGGTTTGCGCTTCTTCTCACTACCAAATATGTAATATCTTACATCCATTAAGAGGCTGGATCGTTAGTCACATGACTTAGTAAAGCCTCATTCCATGTTCATGTTCTAAAAGGCTTGAGATAGATGTCCAGCTCATAGAGATGTCCATAGTGTCAGAATAAAACACTGTTCTGCTTCCGTTCAGCAACCACCCCTCCATCCCCTTTTCTCCCTTACTCTCTCTGTCTTTCTCTTTCCTGGAGGTCAGAGTTCTTAAAGACATAGAAGGGGGGGGGGGGGGGGGGGGGGGGGGGTTAAATAGGCCACTGTTATAGTAGGGAAAACACTGTTATAGTAGGGGGAACACTGTTATAGTAGGGGAAACACTGTTATAGTAGGGAAAACACTGTTATAGTAGGGGAAACACTGTTATAGTAGGGAAAACACTGTTATAGTAGGGGAAACACTGTTATAGTAGGGGAAACACTGTTATAGTGGAGGAGACACTGTTATAGTAGGGGGAACACTGTTATAGTAGGGGGAACACTGTTATAGTAGGGAAAACACTGTTATGGTAGGGGAAACACTGTTATAGTAGGGGAAACACTGTTATAGTGGAGGAGACACTGTTATAGTAGGGGGAACACTGTCATAGTAGGGGAAACACTGTTCTAGTAGGGGAAACTGTGGTGGTAGGGAAACACTGTTATAGTAGGGGAAACACTGTTATAGTGGAGGAGACACTGTTATAGTAGGGGGGACACTGTTATAGTAGGGAAAACACTGTTATAGTAGGGGGAACACTGTTATAGTAGGGGAAACACTGTTATAGTAGGGGAAACACTGTTATAGTAGGGGAAACACTGTTATAGTAGGGGAAACACTGTTATAGTGGAGGAGACACTGTTATAGTAGGGGGAACACTGTTATAGTAGGGAAAACACTGTTATAGTAGGGGGAACATGTTATAGTAGGGGAAACACTGTTATAGTAGGGGAAACACTGTTATAGTGGAGGAGACACTGTTATAGTAGGGGGAACACTGTTATAGTAGGGAAAACACTGTTATAGTAGGGGAAACGCTGTTATAGTAGGGGAAACACTGTCATAGTAGGGGAAACACTGTTATAGTAGGGAAAACATTGTTATAGTGGAGGAGACACTGTTATGGTAGGAGAACACTGTTATAACAGGGGAAACACTGTTATATTGGTGGGAACACTGTTATAGTAGGGGAAACACTGTTATAGTGGAGGAGACACTGTTATAGTAGGGGGAACACTGTTATAGTAGGGGGAACACTGTTATAGTAGGGGAAACACTGTTATAGTAGGGGGAACACTGTTATAGTAGGGGAAACACTGTTATAGTAGGGGAAACACTGTCATAGTAGGGGAAACACTGTTATAGTAGGGAAAACATTGTTATAGTGGAGGAGACACTGTTATGGTAGGAGAACACTGTTATAACAGGGGAAACACTGTTATATTGGTGGGAACACTGTTATAGTAGGGGAAACACTGTTATAGTAGGGAAAACACTGTTATAGTGGAGGAGACACTGTTATGGTAGGGAAAACATTGTTATAGTAGGGAAAACACTGTTATAGTAGGGGGAACACTGTTATAGTAGGGGAAACACTGTTATAGTGGAGGAGACACTGTTATGGTAGGAGAACACTGTTATAACAGGGGAAACACTGTTATATTGGTGGGAACACTGTTATAGTAGGGGAAACACTGTTATAACAGGGGAAACACTGTTACAGTAGGGGAAACACTGTTATAACAGGGGAAACACTGTTACAGTAGGGGAAACACTGTCATAGTAGGGGAAACACTGTTATAGTAGGGGAAACACTGTCATAGTAGGGGAAACACTGTTCTAGTAGGGGAAACTGTGGTGGTAGGGAAAACAATGTTATAGTAGGGGAAACACTGTTATAGTAGGGGAACACTGTTATAGTAGAGGAAACACTGTTATAGAAGTGGAAACATTGTTATAGTAGGGAAAACACTGTTATAGAAGGGGGAACACTGTTATAGTAGGGGAAACACTGTTATAGAAGTGGAAACACTGTTATAGTAGGGAAAACACTGTTATAGAAGTGGAAACATTGTTATAGTAGGGGAAACACTGTTTTAGTAGTGTGTGTTTGTCAGTAAATGAAGGCCTCCCCTCTTTTAGTTTTCTGTTGTTTCTGGGTTCTGTTTCTCTGTTCTGGGGTGTTGTTTCTGGGTTCTGGGGTGTTGTTTTGGGATTCTGGGGTGTTGTTTCTGGGTTCAGGGGTGTTGTTTCTGGGTTCTGGGGTGTTATTTTGGGGTTCTGGGGTGTTGTTTCTGGGTTCTGGGGTGTTGTTTCTGGGTTCTGGGGTGTTGTTTTGGGATTCTGGGGTGGTGTTTCTGGGTTCTGGGGTGTTGTTTCTGGGTTCTGGGGTGTTGTTTTGGGGTTCTGGGGTGTTGTTTCTGGGTTCTGGGGTGGTGTTTCTGGGTTCTGGGGTGTTGTTTTGGGATTCTGGGGTGTTGTTTCTGGGTTCTGGGGTGTTGTTTCTGGGTTCTGGGGTGTTGTTTCTGGGTTCTGGGGTGTTGTTTTGGGGTTCTGGGGTGTTGTTTCTGGGTTCTGGGGTGTTGTTTCTGGGTTCTAGGGTGTTGTTTCTGGGTTCTGGGGTGTTGTTTCTGGGTTCTGGGGTGTTGTTTCTGGGTTCTGGGGTGTTGTTTCTGGGTTCTGGGGTGATATCTATTGTTGTTGTGTTTCATTGTGTCTCTATTGTATTGCAGCAGAAGCTGCTTTTTCTTTGTAATTATGACGAGTCAGCAGTGAACCTATTCACACACTGACCATCTGTCAGTAGTAAACCTATTCACACACTGACCATCTGCCAATAGTAAACCTATTCACACACTGACCATCTGCCATAGTGAACCTATTCACACACACTGACCATCTGTGAGGAGTAAACCTATTCACACACTGACCATCTGCCAGGAGTAAACCTATTCACACACTGACTATCTGCCAGTAGTGAACCTATTCACAAACTGACTATCTGCCAGTAGAAACCTATTCACACACACTGACCATATGCCAGTAGTAAACCTATTCACACACACTGACCATCTATCAGTAGTGAACCTATTCACACACACTGACCATCTGTCAGTAGTGAACCTATTCACACACACTGACCATCTGTCAGTAGTGAACCTATTCACACACTGACCATCTGTCAGTAGTGAACCTATTCACACACACTGACCATCTATCAGTAGTGAACCTATTCACACACTGACCATCTGTCAGTGGTGAACCTATTCACACACTGACCATCTACCAGGAGTAAACCTATTCACACACTGACTATCTGCCAGTAGTCAACCTATTCCCACACTGACCATCTGCCATAGTAAACCTATTCACACACACTGACCTTCTGCCAGCAGTAAACCTATTCACACACTGACTATCTGCCAGTAGTGAACCTATTCACACACTGACTATCTCCCAGTAGGTAACCTATTCACACACACTGACCTTCTGCTAGGAGTAAACCTATTCACACACACTGACCATCTGCCATAGTGAACCTATTCACACACACTGACCATCTGTCAGGAGTAAACCTATTCACACACTGACCATCTGCCAGGAGTAAACCTATTCACACACTGACTATCTGCCAGTAGTCAACCTATTCCCACACTGACCATCTGCCATAGTAAACCTATTCACACACGCTGACCTTCTGCCAGTAGTAAACCTATTCACACACACTGACCATCTGCCATAGTGAACCTATTCACACACACTGACCATCTGTCAGTAGTGAACCTATTCACACACTGACCATCTGTCAGTAGTGAACCTATTCACACACACTGATCGTCTGTCAGTAGTGAACCTATTCACACACTGCCCATCTGTCAGTTGTAAACCTATTCACACACTGACCATCTGGCAGTAGTGAACCTATTCACACACACTGACCTTCTGCTAGTAGTAAACCTATTCACACACACTGACCATCTGTCAGTAGTGAACCTATTCACACACACTGACCATCTGTCAGTAGTGAACCTATTCACACACTGACCATCTGTCAGTAGTGAACCTATTCACACACTGCCCATCTGTCAGTTGTAAACCTATTCACACACTGACCATCTGGCAGTAGTGAACCTATTCACACACACTGACCTTCTGCTAGTAGTAAACCTATTCACACACACTGATCATCTGTCAGTAGTGAACCTATTCACACACTGCCCATCTGTCAGTTGTAAACCTATTCACACACTGACCATCTGGCAGTAGTGAACCTATTCACACACACTGACCTTCTGCTAGTAGTAAACCTATTCACACACTGACCATCTGTCAGAGTCAACCTTTTCACACACTCTGACCATCTGCCAGTAGTAAACCTATTCACACACTGACCGTCTGTCAGTAGGGAACCTATTCACACACACTGACCATCTGTCAGTAGTGAACCTATTCACACACTGACCATCTGGCAGTAGTGAACCTATTCACACACACTGACCTTCTGCTAGTAGTAAACCTATTCACACACACTGACCATCTGTCAGTAGTGAACCTATTCACACACACTGACCATCTGCCAGTAGTAAACCTATTCACACACACTGACCATCTGTCAGTAGTGAACCTATTCACACACACTGACCATCTGTCAGTAGTGAACCTATTCACACACTGACCATCTGTCAGTAGTGAACCTATTCACACACTGACCATCTGCCAGGAGTAAACCTATTCACACACTACCTATCTCGCAGTAGTGAACCTATTCACACACTGACCATCTGCCAGTAGTAAACCTATTCACACACTGACCAGCTGTCAGAGTCAACCTTTTCACACACTCTGACCATCTGCCAGTAGTAAACCTATTCACACACTGACCGTCTGTCAGTAGGGAACCTATTCACACACACTGACCATCTGTCAGTAGTGAACCTATTCACACACACTGACCATCTATCAGTAGTGAACCTATTCACACACTGACCATCTGCCAGTAGTAAACCTATTCACACACTGACCATCTGTCAGTAGTGAACCTATTCACACACTGACCTTCTGCCAGGAGTAAACCTGTTCACACACTGACCATCTGTCAGTAGTGAACCTATCCACACACTGACCATCTGCCAGGAGTAAATCTATTCACACACTGCCTATCTGGCAGTAGTGAACCTATTCACACACACTGACCTTCTGCTAGTAGTAAACCTATTCACACACACTGACCATCTGCCATAGTGAACCTATTCACACACTGACCACCTGCCATAGTGAACCTATTCACACACACTGACCATCTGTCAGGAGTAAACCTATTCACACACTGGCCATCTGCCAGGAGTCAACCTATTCACACACTGACTATCTGCCAGTAGTCAACCTATTCCCACACTGACCATCTGCCATAGTGAACCTATTCACATACACTGACCATCTGTCAGTAGTGAACCTATTCACACACTGACCATCTGCCAGGATTAAACCTATTCACACACTGACCATCTGCCAGGATTAAACCTATTCACACACTGACCATCTGTCAGTAATGCACCTATTCACACTCACTGACCATCTGTCAGTAGTGAACCTATTCACACACTGACCATCTGTCAGTAATGCACCTATTCACACTCACTGACCATCTGTCAGTAGTGAACCTATTCACACACTGACCATCTGTCAGTAGTGAACCTATTCACACACTGACCATCTGCCAGGATTAAACCTATTCACACACTGACCATCTGTCAGTAATGCACCTATTCACACTCACTGACCATCTGTCAGTAGTGAACCTATTCACACACTGACCATCTGTCAGTAGTGAACCTATTCACACACTGACCATCTGTCAGTAGTGAACCTATTCACACACTGACCATCTGTCAGTAGTGAACCTATTCACACACTGACCATCTGTCAGTAGTGAACCTATTCACACACACTGACCATCTGCCAGTAGTGGACAGTTGAGTGAAGGCATTCATAAGACTGACCATTTGGATCGCTAAAGGTGGATATGTAGCGAAACAGAGGAAAATAGTTTGAAAGAATGGTGCAGTTTTACAATTTTGGTCTATGGACTCTTCCTCTCTGTAGTTTTTCTTTCTCTCTGTTTATCCATGGTGTTTCTCTCTCTCTCTCTCTCTCTATTGCTTTCTCTCTCTCTCTCTCTCTCTCTCTCTCTCTCTCTCTCTCTCGCTCTCTCTCTCTCTCTCTCTCTCTCTCTCTCTCTCTCTCTCTCTCTCTCTGTCTCTCCCCCTCTCTCTCTCTCTATCTCTGTCTCTCTCTCTCTCTCTCTCTCTCTCTCTCTCTCTCTATCTCTGTCTCTCTCTGTCTCCCCCCCCTCTCTCTCTCTCTCTATCTCTATCTCTGTCTCTCTCGTTCTCTTTCTGTGGTGTCAGTCTCCCCACCCACGTCTTGCCCAGGTTGCCCAGGGTTTTGTATTCATCCAATGCCAGGGGCCTAGGGTTCCAGCGTGGGTGATGCCCGCTGGCACAGACTGGTGGATACAGCCTCGGAGTTCACTGCCAGAGAGCGAGGAGGGACAGGGAGAGGGAGAAGAGAAGGGGGAGGCAAGAGAGATGTTCACTTCCAGAGTGAGATAGGAAAGAGAAAGGCGGAGAGAGTGAGAGAGAAAAAGAGAAAGAGGGAGAGGGGAGAGTTCTCTCGTTTCCGTTGTGTAAGGATGGAGAAACAGACATGCATTCAGTCTCCGGCTACATACCCTGATGCCCACTTCCTAATCCAGCCCTAACCACTACTCTCTACCACCTTTACACCTAGCCTAGATTTCCTCCACACTTTTTTATTTTATTTTATTTTATTCTCTGGTCCTGAGGAGCTTTCATCTGCAGAGATGTATCGGAATAAGTAACTGTTTGCACTAAATCTTTTAGGAAATCTGTCTGTGCGCCACATCTCTGAAGATATACGTCATAAACTCATATCTGATCTACATCATATACTCATATCAGATCTACATCAGATCTACTTCAGATCTATGTCATATTCTCATATCAGATCTACATCAGATCTACGTCAGATCTACGTCATATATATTTCTATCTAGTTCAATTTAACGGTCATGTTTTTCCCAAATATATTTATAGCTTATTTGTGTCTGTGTCAGTGGTGAGTGAACACAGTGTATGGTGTCTATTGTCTTGGAGACAATGGGTGTGTTTGTAGCTGGAGGAGAACGGATGCTATTGTCCTGGTTCTATATGAGCAGGTCTGGATTACACCCCACTGAAGGCCCCTATTGTTGGGGGAGAAGAACAGATACAGGGGGTGGGGCTGGTTGGTAGAGGGATACACAGAGGCTGTACATTATCCCCTTAGAAAAAGTTGTTCCAAAAGGGCTATTCGGCTGTCCCCATATGTATAGAGGGTTCTACATGGAACCCAAAACGGTTCTACCTGAAACCAAAAGAGTTCTACCTGGACCAAACAAGGAGAGGAGGGCTGGGCCTGTAAATTGGTAAGGGGAGAGGAGGGCTGTGTCTGTACATTGGTAAGGGGAGAGCAGGGTGAGGATGGCTGGGTCTGTATGTTGGTAAGGGGAGAGGAGGGAGAGAACGAGAGGAGGGAGAGAAGGGCTGGGTCTGTATGTTGGTAAGGGGAGAGGATGGAGAGAACGAGAGGAGGGAGAGAAGGGCTGGGTCTGTATGTTGGTAAGGAGAGAGGAGGGACAGGAGGGTTGGGTCTACGTTGGTAAGGAGAGAGGAGGAAGAGGAGGGCTGGGTCTGTACGTTGGTAAGGGGAGAGGAGGGCTGGGTCTGTACGTTGGTACGGGGAGAGGAGGGAGAGGAAGGCTGGGTCTACGTTGGTAAGGGGAGAGGGGGGAGAGGAGGGCTGGGTCTACGTTGGTAAGGAGAGAGGGGGGAAAGGAGGGCTGGGTCTACGTTGGTAAGGGGAGAGGAGGGAGAGGAGGGCTGGGTCTGTACGTTGGTACGGGGAGAGGAGGGAGAGGAAGGCTGGGTCTACGTTGGTAAGGGGAGAGGGGGGAGAGGAGGGCTGGGTCTAATTTGGTAAGGGGAGAGGAGGGCTGGGCCTGTAAGTTGGTAAGGGGAGAGGAGGGCTGGGTCTGTACATTAGTAAGGGGAGAGGAGGGTGAGGATGGCTGGGTCTGTATGTTGGTAAGGGGAGAGGAGGGAGAGAAGGAGAGGAGGGAGAGAAGAGCTGGGTCTGTATGTTGGCAAGGGGAGAGGAGGGAGAGAAGGGCTGGGTCTGTATGTTTTTAAGGAGAGAGGAGGGAGAGAAGGGCTGGGTCTGTACGTTGGTAAGGGGAGAGGAGGGCTGGGTCTGTATGTTGGTAAGGGGAGAGGAGGGAGAGAAGGGCTGGGTCTGTACGTTGGTAAGGGGAGAGGAGGGAGAGGAGGGCTGGGTCTGTACATTGGTAAGGAGAGAGGAGGGACAGGAGGGCTGGGTCTGTAAATTGGTAAGGAGAGAGGAGGGAGAGGAGGGCTGGGTCTGTACGTTGGTAAGGAGAGAGGAGGGACAGGAGGGCTGGGTCTGTACGTTGGTAAGGGGAGAGGAGGGAGAGGAGGGCTGGGTCTGTACGTTGGTAAGGGGAGAGGAGGGAGAGGAGGGCTGGGTCTGTATGTTGGTAAGGGGAGAGGAGGGAGAGGAGGGCTGGGTCTGTACGTTGGTAAGGGGAGAGGAGGGCTGGGTCTGTACGTTGGTAAGGGGAGAGGGGGGAGAGGAGGGCTGGGTCTGTATGTTGGTAAGGGGAGAGGAGGGCTGGGTCTGTACGTTGGTAAGGGGAGAGGAGGGCTGGGTCTGTACGTTGGTAAGGGGAGAGGAGGGCTGGGTATGTACGTTGGTAAGGGGAGAGGAGGGAGAGGAGGGCTGGGTCTGTATGTTGGTAAGGGGAGAGGAGGGAGAGGAGGGCTGGGTCTGTACGTTGGTAAGGAGAGAGGAGGGAGAGGAGAGCTGGGTCTGTAAGTTGGTAAGGGGAGAGGAGGGAGAGGAGGGCTGGGTCTGTATGTTGGTAAGGGGAGAGGAGGGAGAGGAGGGCTGGGTCTGTACTTTGGTAAGGGTAGAGGAGGGAGAGAAGGGCTGGGTCTGTACGTTGGTAAGGGGAGAGGAGGGAGAGGAGGGCTGGGTCTGTATGTTTGTAAGTGGAGAGGAGGGAGAGGAGGGATGGGTCTGTCAGTTGGTAAGGAGAGATGAGGGAGAGAAGGGCTGGGTCTGTACGTTGATAAGGAGAGAGGAGGGAGAGGAGGGCTGGGTCTGTATGTTGGTAAGTGGAGAGGAGGACTGGGTCTGTACGTTGGTAAGGGGAGAGGAGGGCTGGGTCTGTATGTTGGTAAGGAGAGAGGAGGGACAGGAGGGCTGGGTCTGTACGTTGGTAAGGGGAGAGGAGGGAGAGGAGGGCTGGGTCTGTACGTTGGTAAGGGGAGAGGAGGGCTGGGTCTGTACGTTGGTAAGGGGAGAGGAGGGCTGGGTCTGTATGTTGGTAAGGGGAGAGGAGGGCTGGGTCTGTACGTTGATAAGGAGAGAGGAGGGCTGGGTATGTACGTTGGTTAGGGGAGAGGAGGGAGAGGAGGGCTGGGTCTGTATGTTGGTAAGGGGAGAGTAGGGGGAGAAGGGCTGGGTCTGTATATTGGTAAGGGGAGAGGAGGGAGAGGAGGGCTGGTTCTGTATGTTGGTAAGGGGAGAGGAGGGCTGGGTCTGTACGTTGGTAAGGAGAGAGGAGGGAGAGGAGGGCTGGGTCTGTACGTTGGTAAGGGGAGAGGAGGGAGAGGAGGGCTGGGTCTGTATGTTGGTAAGGGGAGAGGAGGGCTGGGTCTGTACGTTGGTAAGGAGAGAGGAGGGCTGGGTCTGTACGTTGGTAAGGGGAGATGAGGGCTGGGTCTGTACGTTGGTAAGGGGAGAGGATGGCTGGGTCTGTACATTAGTAAGGGGAGAGGAGGGCTGGGTCCGTACGTTGGTAAGGGGAGAGGAGGGCTGGGTATGTACGTTGGTAAGGGGAGAGGAGGGAGAGGAGGGCTGGGTCTGTACGTTGGTAAGGAGAGAGGAGGGAGAGGAGGGCTGGGTCTGTACGTTGGTAAGGGGAGAGGAGGGAGAGGAGGGCTGGGTCTGTACGTTGGTAAGGGGAGAGGAGGGCTGGGT